>NW_015113057.1:56022-70938 GCF_001443285.1 Poecilia latipinna | reverse complement strand
GTTCCTACGCCCTTGGTATTAGCTTCAGCTAAAAAACATGTCAGTATCTTGCCTTAGGATTAGCTTCAGATAAATATGTTGGTATAACTCTAGTATTAGCTTAAGCTTCATACCATGTTATTTAGCTTCAGATAAATAACATGTTGGTACAATTTTTATCATTAGCTTCAGCTACATACCGTTTTAGAACAAGGGTTTAGTATTAGCTTCAGCTTCAACTAAATAACATGTTAGTATCATGCTTTTGCATTAGCTTCACATAAATACCATGTTGGTATAGCACTTTAGCAATAGCTTCAGCTACATACCATGTTGGTATAGAACTTTAGTGTTAGTGCACCTAAGTTTTAAGCTAGTGGTGCCCACCAGTGGTGTTGAGTAACATTCTACTTCACATCCTCTGCAGTTTAAAAGATAAACCTTGTTGTCTTCCACCTAAGCAGAATGTAGAGGGCTGCAGTCATTTTCAAAGTAATCTCCACTGTTATAACCATAGCTGTTGAGATATATTACTTAAAACTGTAAAATTCAACTCCATGGTGGTCCTAAATGAAAACCCCTGAGAGGTGTTTAGGTCTGGACCAACTGGCTGACGTAACCGTCCACAGAGCCAAAAACCGGAGCTGTGTGCACTAAAAAGCAGACAGAAATTAAGTCCTATTAAAGTCATTGTTTACTCTTAAACTGTTTTATTATCAGTTTATCTAAAGCCTTGCAAGACTTTTTAAATTAAAAGAAAAAAAAAACATAGACCTATTTTCTGAGAGACTATGGTGTAAGTCTTTTTATTATACAAGCAAATTTGGATTTAGAAGTGCAACCGGTTTATCACTTCTGCTATACTCAGTAACTTATTTACATTTCACCCAGTGTCCCAGCTTTTGAGGAATTATCTGTATCATCATTTATTGTTTGGTTCAGATATATATCTACCGACGTTGTCACTATGAAGAATTCTATTGTAGTTTATTATTATCCGACAATATAACACTAGGAATTCACAAAGGGAGGAGAACAAAGAGACTGTAGTTCTTCACACTAGACCCACTGGGATTCATTATTTTGCCCAGGGACAGTTTTTAATGGATGCTAAATTACAGACAGCTGTTGGCCTCCTGTGCCCATACTGGCAAAACTCTACAGTATTTTCAAGCCCGATTCCTGTCTGTGAGTTGCTGTTCCAATTTTTACCACAACTCCTCTTGGCAACACTCTCTTGGTGCCTCTGGTCATGCATGTAAGCAGAAAGAGAAAAAAAAAAGATGGATGGGTTTTTTGGCACTACATTACATCATACTCTGGGTAGACCCACTTATTAGTGAAAAACACTTATCTACAGCTTCTTTAATAATATGCTTAAAGTTGTGACTTAGAAGTCTACTTGTCATTTGTTTTTGAAAGAACAAAAACAGAAAGGGGTGGGTTAGAGTTAACCTGCCACTGTCACCCCTCTGAAACATGAAATGAAGTAGTCACAACCCCATTCAAATGATTTATGTAACAGAGAGTAAATCTTGCACCTTGAAGGTGTTATGTGGCGATGACGGACCACATTTGCAACAAAGTGCCCAGGGGGTTATAAAGCAAAAGAAAACCACTGCGATTGCTATATGAGAGGCCGGTCTTCGCTGGGGTTGCTAGGTAACGGTGCAGTGCTCATTGATTGTGACTCAACAATTGGAGGGGTTTTTGAAACAGCTCATTCATCAGACACCATAAAACATTAGCTTATTGACAAAAAAAAAAATTTAAGTGCTTGGGCTGTTTTCAGAAACAGTTAAGATCCAACTGGACATACAATAACATGCACAACGTGTATAATACGTCCTCCTTAGAATAGGAGATATCTGACACTTATTTTGTGTGGAACCACTTACATAGACACCGAGCATCCTTTGGTTTCACTCTATTCTTGCAACTAAACATCTTTGCAGGTTATGGTCAGTCGGATTGGTGATTTATGAGCTAGCTTAGAGAGCTAATCTCTGGCTAAGCTTTTGTATTCAGTTTATTCAGGTACCCTAAAACAGGTATATTTGTTAAACTCTGATCTTAAAACAGACTCCTGTGGTTCACAATCTGGCCTGCCCAAATGTTGAGTGTGTTTTATTAAGGCGATCGTTGACCTTGGACCTACGCAACCTATCCTGGTAGCGTAGGTCCTGTAGTCTCCAAGTAAGATTGAATTTCCTACTTTTACACTCACTAAAATAAAGCCAGTCAAAATTAGTTTAAAACCTTGGCAGGCTTACTCCTTTCCTGCCTCAACTTCTTGCTACCATCCAGTGGTGATTGAACATCTTGTTCATCAAATGAGCAAAAATTGCTTCACTTGTCTAGCCAGAACTACGCTGTCCTGTTCGGTGAATTTTATGGGATGACGGGCTGTACTCAAACTTTGGCAGGAGTTGTGTCGAACCACTCTGGGTCCTCCCGATCCCCCATAAGACCTTGTCTAATAGCCTTTGCCACTTTTGGAATACTTCACACATCTGTCAAAACAGATCAATTGAGTTCAAACAGATGTCAGAGGGGCAAACCGAATTGCCACAGGCCAGTGCATTCTTCCTCCTAATGTGTCACTGTGTGTGTGCGTGTGTGTTTGTGTCGAAGGCACAGGCCAGTCAAGCAGACTCCTTCAGACAGAAGGCATTCAACAACATCAACAACCCAAGCCCCCTCTTCATCCTATCAGCCTGTCTTTTCTCCTGTCATGTCACTGACCCTCTTGCCCCTTTTGTTGCACTTCCATACCCTCTTGTCATGCCTGCTTGCTTACTTTCACTCCAAATACAATTTCTTCCAATTTTCTCTGAACAAAAAAGTTCAGTTTATCCAGTCTGCTTGTCTTATCCAAATGCATTGCCTCCAACTGCCTCCCTCCTTCACAGCAATCAAAAGCTCGGCCTCCTCGTACACCGACAGATTGACCAGATCTCATCACTCAGGCAGCCAGTGCAACCGCAGAAGCAGCAGCAGCCGCAGACTGAGCCAAACTGAGCAGGAAACCCTAGTCAAAGCTCTGCCCTGAGTGCACAAAGTGCAAACACATGCAGGCAAACAAGCAGAAGATCACCACATGGAGGGAGATGTGTCATTCATTCACACTGACATTTCTGTTGTGACCTCTGTAACACTCGCACATGCTCACCATCCCGTTCGCCACTCATCTGGCTAACCGAAGTGAGCTAAATTGTTGATTTACAAGCACACAATCGACACACACGCACACGCGCATACAGATTTACGCTCATATGTGGTGGGCCTCTTCCAAGTATTCTAAAGGTGGAAAATGGTGCACAATAAAAACAGTCATGTCTTGGCGGTAAGCGATTATTCATCACTGTAATCTAAATAATTTCCTTAGCGTTCCATACAGGAGGTCGGATTAGGTCTGAAACACTGCTCCCAAGTCTGCTGGGGTTTGTAATTTGGAATATTTCACTTATAGCCCACATAAGGTATAAATTATGTCACAATAAATATGAAGGCAAAAGTAGGGGGTGAAAAAAAATGACATTTCTAGATCCATTTCATTACAACCGTTACTCCCCCAACCTCCTCGTCAATATAATCCCCAGACTTAGAGAAATGAATTCCTTCACCACTAGGCTGACGCAGAGGGCCTCAAAAAGAAGTCATGGACCCCCTGAAAACCTTGCACCAAAGGCTCTGGAACAGTAAATATTTGTAATCCTTAGAAGCCTTGTCTATCTCAGGGCTCCAAGAATCTCCACAACACCACCCAACACACCCACCACCCACTCACACAGCGCTCTTACTCAGAGCGCCCACTGAGCAAGAGTCCTAATAACCAATGAGACATTTCCTGTAAAAAAAAAAAAAAAAAAAAGAGATGTCAGTGCATGTGTAACTCCAGAGGTCCTTTCACTTTAAAATACATTGGCTCTCTGCAAAGGTAAAGCACTTTATTCAACTGATGAAGGAATTTTGTCTTTTGGATTGAACTTATCAATCATAGGTTCCCATTTTTTCTGCTAAAATGGTCAGAAAATTTTGTTTTTCAGAGTTTAAAATCACAATAAATCGATATGCAGCACCTTTAGAAGTAGTTTCACATATTTTTGGACCACTACAACCAGTAGTGTATTTTCTTAAGATTTTACACGATAGATATAGATCAACACAAAGTAGTGCACAATTGTGTAGTGGAAGAAAAATCAGAAAAGCGTAAAAAAAAATTTAAACAAACGAAAACCCTTAGAAGTGTAACCTATATGTTCTGTGAAAGCCTCAGAGGTTTGTTAGTGAACAAACATGATGAAGACCAAGGGACACAGCAGACAGGGCAGGGAGAAAGTCTGAAACAGGGTTAGATGATAAAATTATATCCCACAGAGCTTCAACCATCATCTGAACATAGAAAACCTCTGCCAGACGTGACCGTCCACCTAAACTGGCAATCAAAGGAAAGGACAGCATTAATGCAGAAGCAGCCAAGAGGCCAGTGGTAACTCTGGAGGAGCTACAGAGTTCCACAAGGAACTTTTGACAGGCCGAAGTTGAGAGTTTTATTTTTAGATCAAGCTAAAATTAGTACAGTCCACAGTTTGTCACAAGCCATAAAGAGGAGACAGTAAACACATGCTGTTCTGGTCCAATGAAACCAAAACCTTGAGCATGATCTACCTCCTGTGACATATGGTAGTGGAAGCATCATGGCGTCACAATGTTCTGGGGAAATGAATGAAGGGCAATCCTGGATGAAAATCTGTCAGAGGCAACGGAAGACCTGAGACTAATTCAGAGGTTTATCTTCCAGCGCATCTGTATTTGAGGACGGCCCAGTCAAAGTCCAGACTTAAATCCAATTGGATGCCCGCAGCAGGACTTCAAAAGTACATCCAATCCACCTGGGATTTACTAAAAAGAAGAATGCTCAAAAACTTAAGTCTCCACATTATTTGCACATGTGCTGCCATGGTTTAGAAACACCTTCAAACTATGCAGCTGTGTTCTTTCAGCCAAAAGCATTAACTCATAACTAACTCACTATGCTGTATGCATGTCAGACTTTTCAGGTTTGTAAAACCAATTTGAAAACATGTAATTTTTTTATTATTATTTTCAAATTCATGCAGGGGTTGGCGATATGAACATAGAATTTTATCACAACATTCTTGTGATAATGATAAAAATTATGATTAAAAACTATTGCTTCTTTTTTAGGTAACTGAGTGACATAGTTCATAACGTCACAAACATAAATGCTGCTCTTGAAAATTTGAAAGAAGCTTCTCCAGGATGCCACAGACTTAAAGAAGTGTTATTTACTTCATTTAATCATATTTTCTAATTACTGATGCTGGAACAAACAATGGAGAAAATAATAATTAAAAAACATAACGTATTAGTCCGTGTTTTAAACATTAACTGGAATTTATTGTGGTAACGATAAATCAAAAATCTTAACCTGACAATAAACTTATCAAGATAAATGATAAACGATATGATAATTGCTCGCCCCTATTTATGCAACCCTGCCTGTCGGTCTATCTGATAAAATTCCAATAAAATTTAATCTTGCATTTGGAACGTGAAGAAAAGCCAAAAACTGTTTCACTCATGCTATGAGTGAAACACTCATAGCATGTGTTTACTAAACTAATTAGTTGACTAATTAGTTTAGTTCACAAATGACGTCGAAATATGTCGAGGTGTCCAAACATTTAATTATTAATTAAACAATGTCGTGTTTCCCCCGTGAGCTTACCTGTGTCTGCTCGCCGCTCTCTGACCTGCCTGAACGCTGGAATCGGCGACATATCCAAGACCCGAACCCTCCCGGGTCAACACGAAGGCGAGTAGGTAAAACAAAGTCTCCATCGTTCCAAACAAATCACTGTCACGAAGGTCCAAAGCGTCTCCAGGTTATGTCAGGTTCGCCCTGGTGTACGCGAGCCTCAGTAGCGTGCCGACGGAGCGTGGACCGGCAGAACCAAAGCTTCAGAGTGAGTGGATCCGGCTGCAGGGTCCGAACATGTGTGGTTCAGACGGTAAACTGCTGCTGCTGCTGCTGCTGCTGAGGAGAGGAATGAGAAAGTTTCCTGTCAGACTTCCAGCATCTGAATGGCAGCTCCGGGTCTCTCTCTCTCTCTCTCTCTCTCTCTCTCTCTCCGTTTGTGACAGCGCGCGCCCTCCCTAACCCCATCTACGCGCACACATACGCATCCAATCTGCCGTATTTCCTTTTCTGTTTCACTTTAACATTCAACAGAAACCGCATCACTGGCAGTGAAAATATTTCTGGACCTTTCCAACAAGTAATCTTACATCTACTGTAAATAACGCTGCTGAGGAAATCAAGCCCCCACGTATTGTATTCTTTGGAACAGGTGGAAGTTGTTAACAAGGAGCGTAGAAACTATTGTGCCACGGTATAGAAAACTATACAATTACATCTGAAATTCTTGTAGTTTCTTTTTGAGCAATGGGAAAACGAATTTCAGTCTTACTTGAAACTATCTAGTACATAATGACTTTATGATGGAGCTGAATGGTAGCTCTACTTTCCTTAATGTGTGGATGCATGGTTTAGTCTTGAGTAGTCAGAATATTCGTGTAGGAAACTAACTTATGATTAAGAAGAAAAGTTGCCACCAGTGATATTCATGGGTGAAACATGTACTGCTTATTGAACATGTGAAGTGTTTCCTGTCAGAGTCAGTCTAATAAAAAAAGAAAAGTGGTACAACAAACAAGAAATATTCTGTCAGACTAAAATAATGTTGTTTTTGGTTATCCATTCTCAATCCCTGTTTAACAAATGACTGTGCAGAGACTATACATTCTAAAGCATAGTTACTCTTACAGAATTATTGGTTGTAGTTTTAATAGCTTTCTACCACTTATAATCAGTTGCTGAGACATCATCTGGCTTTTTTTTTTACTTTACAATGGAAACTCAGATAAGAAAAGGGCAGGATAAATTAAAGTTCTGGGGAAAATAAATTCCAGGTCTCATATTAAAACACTTATACAGTTTGTGTCACACTTTACACATTTTAGAAGACTACAAGAGGCACATTGTGCCAGGAAAAAGTGTTAATTTGTTCCACTGACAGATAAATGTAGATCAACACTTTATTCATAACGTTATCCTTTATGAATAAAATCCAACATGACACTTTGTGTACATTTGTAGAACAGTATAAACGGTCAGTTTACATATTTAACAATAATTGTCCTTTCTAAGCGTTCCATTACTGATTTAGCTAAAATGCTGTAAGATGGTTGTTAATGAGGAGCTGTATCAGCTGTGAAATAAAGTTGATTCCTGATTATTAAAACCAATATCTAAAAACTGCAGCTCACAATCCAAAATTGCCTAATTGCAAATGTTTACTCCAAGGGGAGAAATAACTATGAATAAGAGTTTGCTAAATGAAAAAAATATTATTAATTACAATAAAAGAAAGTATGAATCAAAGTACCATGTGGTAGAGTTAACTAAAGGGGACTGAATGCTAATGTCCAGCACTTTTTTTGACTTAATTGTAAAAAGAAAAGAAAACATATATGATTTTGACTCTACTTTAGACTTATGCTCCTGTGTTTATAAGTCTATTTCATGCAATCAAAAATACACACACACACTAATTAGGTTTTTTAGCTAATTTTGACTAACTGATTAGACTAAATTAATGTTAGCCACCATGCTAGCACAAGCCAACGTAATATTGATAGCATTTAAGCTAACGTTACCTTTTTAGCTAAATTTTGACTTAAAAGCTTAAATTGACTGACTGGAAAAAATTTTATGTTAGCCATCATGCTAGTGTAAGCCAATATGATACTGATATTTAAGCTAATGTTAGCTTTTTTTTTTTTTTGCTAATTTTGACTTAGAAGGCTAAAGTTGACTTTCTGAATAGACTACATTAATGTCAGCCATCATGCTAGTGTAAGACAACATGATGTTGATAGCACTTAATCTAATGTTAGTTTTTAACCAATCTTGACTCATATGTAAACACGAATATTTGTTGCTGCAATGTAGAAAAATGAAAAGGGTGTAAATATTTTTTTTATCACTCAGCATATTGTAGATTCTTCTCGTCTGCACTAATTAGTCGATTTTCTTGCCGAAATGACCTCAAAGCTAATCTGTTACTTGGATTGGTCAAAGTGTATGTATTCCCAGTGATATGCAGGGCCCTTGCCTCACTCTTTCTAATCAAAGTCGATCCTTAAACACTCATGCTGTCTGCTCTGTGTCCCTGACTCAAATTTGCCCAACATGCACACACACACACACACGCACGCACGCACACACACACACACACACACACACACACACACACACACACGCACACATGCACACATGCACATCTGCATGTAAGTAGCAACTCCTTATCTGCTGGATAAGGAGGGTGTTTACAAGGTGTGATTGATGTTGTTGTCTTCATGAAGCCAAGAGACACTCCTGACTTCAGGCCTTGATTTATGTTGCACTTCATTTCCCTTTCTACCATTTTTTCTCCTGTTGTTACGTGGATCCAAAGTTGGAGCACATTAGATGCCAAAAAGTTAAAAATAGGATGCTGCAGGCTCAGCAGATCTGCTGTGCGTCACAGCGTTCCAGAAGTCGGTTTGAATTCCACGTCTGTCCGCTGGATTGTCTTTGCGCAGTTTACTGAAACACATTTAGACTAACTGGACTCCAGATGTTGGCACTGTGTGAATCAAAAGGATTCACTCTTGGAAATGGTTCAGCCATCTTTCCTTTGAGCAGCCTTCTAGAGATCCTTCATACCTGGCTTATTTCTGTTTACTTTTATTGTCTTTAAAGCCTTTATAGAGGAATGCCCAGCTCAGCAGCCCTCCCATCAGAACACTAATAATCCCTGCTGTTCGGTGACAGCACTCCCCACAGAGAGCCGGGCAAGGTTTACCAAGACGAGACCAGAACAGAAGCACACAGCCACATGCTAGAGTGTGATTTTAAACAGATACTTGGTTACTTTGTATTTACTTGAGCCTGGAACATTAATCAGATGAGTAAAAGAACTGCGTTTCGCTCTTGTACACAGTTTAACAAACTAGCCAAGATGTTTCTCTGTTTTTCTTGATCTGTCATCCCTATGTCTGTGTTTGACAGCTGGGAATCAAACCCTGCAAGTTTAATGTAGTATTCCCAGCAATGAGATGCCTGAATTTTTTTGTAGAGCAAAACATTTTTTTGAATGCTTTGCTAAGACATTCAAACCCCTTTGAACTTTTGCAGTACTTTCTATGTCGCAATCACAGACTACAATGTTTTTATTGGGATAGATCAACAGAACTCAATGAATTACTGTGAAGTGCAAGGAAAACGTAGGATGCATTTTACTCTAATACCCTTAAAGAAAGATTTGGAGTGATTACGGACTGACATGTTGCGTTTCAGTTGTATGGAACTGGAAAATTTCAACTACAAGTCGGAAAAATAAGCTGGAACGCTTTCCCAAGTCAAATTTTCCACTTGGATAGCGGAAGCAACTCCGATTACCCTTAGCTACAACTTGTAATACCAACTTTGCGTTTCAGTATGCCCACTCCTCATGTCAACAGCAGTAAGCTGTAGTGGAAACATGTATTTTACAAGACCCACTTGCAAGAGTGTGTCTAAAATCAATGCTACGGGTAAAGTTTATTGAAAGTTTATAATTATGTTTGTAAGAGGTATTACAACCAATTCCATGCTGACATCCCAGCTTCTCCGACTCTGTCAAATGGAACGCCATGACATCAAACCTGGCTCCGAGTTCCAACTTCCAAGGTAACTGGAACACAGCATATGGTGGCTGATTTGCTACTTTTCAGATTCTGAAGTGTAAATACTTTCAATATGTATTTTTTTCACTTTAATTCTGCATTTCTTTATGTTGGTCTATCACACCAAATCCCAATGAGACTACAAGTGTTAATTTCAGTCGTTCTAAAAAATTATTTTAGAACATAAAATACAAATGTTATATATATGCATATGAAATATGACTTAAAATAAATTTGACACCATAACAATGCCTTCTGTGAGCTCAGAAGCTTAGAAACTGCAGCTCAGAGGAGGAGCTTTGTCTTAAAGGTGGAGCTAGGTCCAACCAAACGTTTTCCACAGCTGAATGGTTGCCACGAGAGACTGAAGGATTTCTCAAACATGCATGAAAGAATCAAAGCAGCACTCCAGGTGTGTTTTTGATAAGGGAATAACATCATAACATGATGTAAATCTCTAAAAAGTGGGTTTTACATGGTACTACGCCTTTAATTTGTGGTTGTAACACGCCAGCACGTGAAGAAGTTCAAAGAATGCTTTGCAAGGCGCTCTAAACAGAAAATCATTTTCAGTCACAGGAAGCCCACAGCTCTCTTTCTGCAGAGCACATGGTTCATTAGAAACAGCTGCAGGCAAGAACATGGCTACTGTAGCTTTCAAATGATGTGTGGCTGGTGTGAGACACTAAGCAGGCCGCCCTGAAGTGATAAGGCTGAGAATAAATGAGGGGCCTCCATGAGCCATGTGATGCACAACACTACCCAGATGGAAGAAGGGCCTGCACTGTTACGGGAGGAGGCTGAAAGCGAGGGCGGAGGTTGTGAAGAGGAATGACGTTCATCACGTAGGAACGCACAAAGTGCTGCTCATTCCCCCCTCTGTTTAATACTATAAATCCTGTGGAAGCTATTATTCCAGACAGCTTCAGATGGACAGTCCCACCCTGCTCAAATTTAGCCAAATTCCTACTCCGACATGACTTTCCTCTCCAAATTTAAGCCTTCCTGTGATTCATTTGTAGAAATTCCCAAATCGGTTAAGGATGCGAGCAGCTTTAGTGACT
Source organism: Poecilia latipinna (assembly GCF_001443285.1). Classification (NCBI taxonomy): domain Eukaryota; kingdom Metazoa; phylum Chordata; class Actinopteri; order Cyprinodontiformes; family Poeciliidae; genus Poecilia; species Poecilia latipinna. The sequence goes on along the minus strand of NW_015113057.1, from coordinate 60,097 downwards.
TAATAGTCTTGGAGGTTCATCATATGTCATACTGCTGTTGCACTGCAAATCTTGCCAAGTAGTTTTGGTCTCGTTTATAATGCAAATATCTTAGCACACTTGAAATAAGACAAAACTAACTTACAAGTAACTTTTCAACAAGCTACAGGAGCTTATTTTAAGGTAATAGTTCCTGAGTCTTGATTAAAAAATACAGGTTCAACTGGCAGAACATTTCACTTGTAACCTGGGAAAATGTTTTGTTACAAGTGAAATACTCTACCAATAGAACTAGCATATTTTTATCCATATTAAATGGGCAGTATTATGCTAAATCAACTGTTTTGAGCTTCATGTCATGTTATAATGTTAACTCCTCATCAAAAACATACCTGGAGTGTTGCCTTGATTCTTTTACGAATGTCTGAGGAGTCCTCGAATCTCCCGTGGCAATCATTCAGCAGTGCAAAACGCATGGTGGGACCTAGCCCCGCCTCCTAGGCGAAGCTCCTCCTCAGAGCTGCAGTTTCCATGTTGTGATGACTTCCTGAAGGCAGAGTTTCAGAATCAGCAGGAGTTTTTAAAGAGACAGAGTTAAATTAGGAAGTAATATTTATTCTAAGTCATATAATTTCTTAATATACAGCATTTTTCTAACAACTGTGGGTAACAGTTACTTGATATGTGCCTGGAAAATACGTAAGACTGTCTCTTTAAAGAATTATTTATTGAAAACAAGCTCCTATATTTTGCTGAAAAGCTACTTGTAATTTAGTTTTGTCTTATTTCAAGAGAACCAAGATATTTGCTCTAGCAACTAGACCAAAATACTTGGTAAGTGTTTATGTTTTTGCAGTGCGTAAGTGTAACAACACTGAACTTCTTTGTTTTCTCTGCGTGGTGTGCACCATGTGGTCTTTAATCTAACCACAGACTACACATCTAATCTGTTTTATGTCTATTTAAGAAAAAACGGGACAATGTCCAGCACAGTTGGAGCAGTTTTAAAATAGAAGAGCTCAATCTATCTTCAGTGAAGCCTAATTTATGTCATCTGATCTGTTTTTGATATGAATAGAGCATGAAAGAGCTTGCTAGTTTTCTAAAGAAATATGACAGCAAGAGAGAGGCGGCTGCTGTTCCAAGATAAACAGCGCTTTCTTGCAGCATTAATGAGTAATGCATGTCAGAGTTACGGAAAGTCGGCACACTAAGCTTTTCCTCAGAAGTGAACCTTTATGCTTCTTTACTCACCCTTTCCAGTCCTTGTGTTGATAGGCCAGCTCAATTTAGTCCTCCCTTCCAGGATCAAAGCCACTTTTGGAATTAAACAGGTTTTTATTCAGGATGTTCATTTACTTTCTATGGTTTTTGAGTTCGCAGTGTCCTGCTCTGTCGGCTCGTGTTATATTACTTTTGGCATGACATCTCTGTCTCATTGTCTTATTACTTTTCATACTTAAGTAATAAATATGAATTGAGACCATCAGCAGACCATTTCAGAATTTGATTTAAGTTATTGGCCCCAGAAAGTAGGTCAATATTCCAGGTTCACTTTCAGTTTCAAGCATCCTGCATCCTGCGATGAGTGACACTTCATCAGCACCAACAGAAGAATGAATATTATGTGAGTGCAAGGTGAAACGCGACTGCTCCAAAAGCAGGAAGCTGATTGTACTACAGAGCATTCTGGATAAATACAACCAAAACAAACGCGCTAGTCTAGCGCTAGCGGTACAAATGGTTCGTAGTCTTTTACCAACGACAAAAGAGAAATCATACAACCGTTAAAATCTGACACCACTACATTTTTGCTTACATTTTGTGAAGAAGGAAGTTGAGCTCAGAGTCTTCTTCAAAAGGTTTTCTAGTCATTTCCTTCAGAGGTTCTTGGTGCAGCGCCCCCCCAGGTGAGTTGGGGAACAGGCTTTTCAAAGGGTTTGGATAGTTTGGCACAGTGCGGTGTGAAAGCGAACAGCAACAGCTTAAAATGAAACAAATGTAACTTTGGTCCCAATTGAACCCAGTCTACTGGACTATCAGGTGTGAAAACACCCTCACTGAGGTGCAACTGAATTGTGTCATGTTTTGTGTAGGTTATTTTCATTTTTCAGATGTTTTGATGTTCTTAACATAAACCAAAGTAGCAAATAAATAACTCAGACCTCCTACAAGTGCCATCCTGTTTCTGTTTACCATGTCGTGGAAGACGGGGTTCAGTGACACTGGAACATCTGGTATTGTCACAAGTTTACTTGGCTGCAGTGCACCATAAGGATGCCTTAGATTAAGCTTTTATTTCCTCTTTTCCAGGACTGTATCTTTTCTCTATGACCTGCAGTTTGTCCCGTTGAGCTGAGCAGTGTTTACTCACTGGGCCACTGGACTCTTGGCTAAAGCTCTTAGGAAGATTAACATTCCTGCAAGGGAACCAGTGTATCCCTTCCGTTATTAATAGGAAAGAGTAGGAAACAGCAAAACAAACACCATGCTTTTCTATTTTCCCATTCACATATTTTTGTCGGTATTCCTGACTATGTGTACATATCAGGTTTTCCGTTGTGTCCGATGTCCCTCCTTTATTCTTTCCAGCCGCCACTTCCTCCAACCCTTTATCTGGACTTTGTGTGCGTTCTGTTTGACTGGCGCCCGTTTCCAATGCTTGTTGACATTCTTTGAGGTTTACCCTACATTTCACACTTGCACAGGTCAGGGTATATTGTCTGCATCAGCTATTGTAGAATACCCCCAGCTGTTATTGCACAGTTTGGAGACACTTTCAAAGGGCATATTCAGGTCATTTTGAGGTGGTAATTAAATAATCAGACTTTACTTGTCTGGACTCACCTGTTTAGATTTTTAAATCTCAGTCATTTTAGGCATTTGAAGGAGGATTCAGTGATGTACACTGTACTTGGACTGAACAGATCCGACCTCTGGAATAACCTTCCCAAAGTCCAAGGTTCACAACACAAAAAGACTTGGCTACTTCTTTGCAGATTGCAGATATTTAACCAACTATTGCTGTATATGTAATATATGAATATTCTTTAGCTTGTATTCTGATTGGAGAAATCAGAAAAAATATGCAAGAAAATATAATAAAATCTGTTCCCTGGGTCTGTGTTAGACAGTATTTTGTTATGCAGTCTATAGTAGTAGTAGTACTAGTAGAAGTCCTAAACAAACACTCCAGATGTTTGTCAGATTCCAGACGTCACACACTCAGGGGGAGGCTCTTGTCTCTGAAACGTATCTCGGCTCAGAAGTTACATTGCTTTGGAAAAAAGTCTCGCGTCTCGTCACACAGAGGGAAGCAAAGCATAAAGTTAAATGTGTCTGCGGTGAGTCAAGTTTGACTGAGGTTGTTTCACCATTTGTCATCCGATTTGCTGTCAGGAGTCGAAGGTTCTGGTTTCACTATAAATCATGACTTCTGGCGTGTTCACACACCAAAAAAGGTCCCGTGGCCCATCAGCAGAACTTCAGTTCAGTCACCTTCTTCAGGAGAAATTTAAACTCTGGAGCTTTGCCTTAACACTGTTAACACTGTTATCATTTATGATGATTAATGCACTTCTACCGCCAAGTCACACTCCACAGTCTGAGGTGTGTTCTCGACTGAGCTCGGTGTATGAGAAAATGAAAGTACGGAGTATATTTGCTCAATGGAGACACAACAATTTAAAAATATATGTATATATTTTTGCAGTAGGATGATGTGGTTTTTTGAAATTGATGTCTTTGTAAAACTGATTGAAACCTTGTTTTCCCTGCTTCACAGTCATCATGTCACCAGCCGCAGTGGCAAAGACTCAGATAATTTTGTATGAGAATCAATCATATGAAAAAGCAAACACTTTGCACTTTACTGACCCCGCACCTTCATGGGTCGACAGTTAAAGACCCCCTGGAGTTCACTGAACTGGATGATGTGCGGAAAAGTAACAGATAGACAGACACGCCCTTTACCTCGCTAAAGTTAACCCTCTATGGCATACCGTTGCTCTCAGGCAACAAACCACATTTCTGTAGCTCCCGTTGCTCCTTTATTTTATTTTTTGGGGGGAATGATTTAAAATACCTCCAGACATAT
>NW_015113057.1:27188-51364 GCF_001443285.1 Poecilia latipinna | reverse complement strand
AAAACAAAAATTCTTTAAACGGTTTGTCGTTGGGTCTTTATTAGAAAAACTGATTAATTTCATTCAGTTCAGCCTGAATCGTCTCATGTTATGTTGTTTTATTCCCTATGGCTTTACAGCAGCTTCTTCTCCTGGGGTCCATCATTACAAAACACACGTCAAGCAGTAGAAGTCATCCAAATAAGTGAGCGATAGCACACACAGCAATAAAAATTTATTACAGTTCATCTGAAATGTTGGTAAATACAATAAGCCATTTTGGTTGTGAGTTCTTAAAAAAGTTTTTTCCAGCTTTTGCAGCTTTTAAGTAGTTGTGGACACAACTCCAAAATATTCAAACTAAATGTTTTTACGCAAAAAAAAAAAAAAAAAGATGCACATGCACTTTCCCTTTGAACGCTTCTAACACTCACTTCAGGGCGATCTTCCCTTTATTTTCCCGTGATAACGTTTCATCACTATCACTCAGGGGAGGAAACAAACAGCTGTGGACCGGCCTCGGCCCCTTTGATGCCAAACCCCGCTCTGCTGAAACTTGCGAGGCAGTGATGTCGGGGCGGGCCGGGGCAGCAGGGGAAACAATTTCTCATCATTATAGTCATTACCCGCCGGCCTTATCATCATGGATGTTTGTCTTCAGATGTCCTGCGTTGACTCAGCGCCAGGCTGGTATTTTATCCCCTCGCGAGCGAGACGATGCCCCGACCCTCTCCGGTTTGCGTTTATTCAGCCATCTGCACATCTGCAGAGCATCTCCCCCAAACCCCCAAACCCAACAACCCCTTTACTCTCGTTTCCCCTGCAAAACACAAGGCGGGTGATTATTACCGGGGGCCTCGCAGTGCAGCGCGGAAAATTAAAGCGAGGTGCGACGGATCCCTCTCGGATAATTGCTGATGGCTCAACATTCCTTTTTATTTTTACGACGCTAATATCTGCCTTTGATGGCACACCTTGCACTGCGATTCCAGTTTTATCATTCACGAGGAAGCCAGGGGGCTTCTGTGTGGGCTTCAATGTGTGTGTGTGTGAGAGAGAGAAGAGAGTGAGCTCATAAACACACCGCCGCGGAGTTGCAGCAGGATGTTTATGGGGGTGTGAGGTAGAATGAATTAAGAACTGCAGGGGTTATAGGCACAAGGAGCCCCCCCAGCCCGCTTCGCCACACATGGACACACAGTTTTATCGCTGTTATCAAGGCCTGTTGGTCCGACTGAAGCTGCCTCCAACCTGAACTGCAAAACAACACTTTAATAGTGAGAAAAATACGCTTAAGTTCAGTTCAGTTGCGGTGTTCTCTCTATATAAAAAAGTATTTTCTCACGCAGACGTAGAAACGGGAAGACAGACAGGATGTCAGGAGGAAAAGATGTCCGACCCCCGAATCTGACCTTGAAATTCATCCAGCTCAAAAGCTGTAATTGAGCAAGAACAAGTGCAAAAGAAAAGAAAAATCCAAACTTCTCACATTAGGAGCACTTTACTCGAGCGTTAATGTCTACCACGTGTCTACAGCGATCGCACGCATCGTGCGGTGGTGACTTCATTGCTATTTTTCTCTGCAGAGCCCCAAACGCACGCAGGACTCTCCTTCATTGTTTTTTTTGTTGTTGCTGTTTTGTATAATCCGGAAGTTGTTCCCCAGGAGAAAACTTCTCCTTGATCTCGCAGCAAACCCGTGCTGACCATCAGCGTCGCTTCGCCAGACTCTGAGTGCTTATTGGCGCTTTGTGCTGTTAATTGGTGACTGGGTGTGAAATTCTTTGGGTTCTGAAAAGAGGGAAGAAAAAATAGCGAGCTTTGCTGGATTCTGAACTGTCTGGTTGCAGTTTTGCTCTGTTCTGCCTCTCAAGCAGAGCGCAAAGCAAAGGAAGAGATGTTGTGCTACACGGCCTGGGGCTGGCTCAGGTCAAAGGTCAACAATCAGAGATCTTTTACTGCTGGTATAAGAGCCATCTTCTTTCACAGGTCTGTCAAAACAACAGGATTCTTTTTCGCATATTTCGCCTGGATCCCACCTATATCCTTCCCACAAACCTTTTTATGCTGTTTTAGCAAAAATCGGTTAAAAATGACACAGGATGTCACATGTTTTATGTTTCCTCAGGTTCTGTCTGTATGTGATGACTGGAAGAACAAATCAGACTGTTGATAGCCGCTAGAGCTGTTTTGGTGGAAAAGGAGTAAAAGTGAAACGAAATGAAAAAATGAAATGGCATCAAATTCAATCTTAGTTATTATCCAAAGATTCAGTAACGCTGCCCCCTACAGAAACTATCTCTTTACAAAATACAGTCACAAAAAGTACATATACCAAAATACCAACCTACCATTCAAATGGATGACAGCAAAAAAAAAAGTGAAAAGACGGTGGGGGTTTTACTATTCTGTGTTTCTCAGTCACATAGTACCATTTTATAGCACATAGCTAATTCTCAGTGAAATGCTGGGTAAAATGTTGTTAAAGGGTTAATAGAGGAGCCGTGATGACTTCCTGAAGGCGGAGTTTCACAAAGAGCAGGAGATTCTTAAAGAGACAGAGACCCAACTTCAAGGTTTTAAACAACAAAGTCACATTTCTTCTGTCATAGTTGGTATAAAAGGTATTTTATATCAATTGAAGGTAACACAGTTACTCGATTGAGTCAGTAATTCCTTAGTCAAACCTCGAGGTCCAAACCTTTTCATCAATTGTGACAGAAGAGCACAAACAGCATCAGGTAGACGGTGTAACCCGAAACGAACAAATATACCAGTTGCTGCTAAACTCCAACTTGATTGTGGTAGCTAACCTGGCAATTGCTTTTTGCCTCATGCTTTCTCAACATGACATTCACTTATTAAACAAGCATCAGAATCCTATTCTATAGCCAAAAATATCCGATGTTGCACATGGTTATGTAGTTGTGAGCCTAAAGCAGGGGTCCCCAGTCTACGGCCTGCGGATTTGGTCCGGCCCCCTGAACAATACCAGAGAGCATTCAGTGTTGTTTTTCATATATATGTGGATTTTTCTTCAACCATCAGGGGGGCTCTTGAGCAGATATGAAACTTAGTTTCCCTCAATGGAATATATACTAGTCAGTACCAGTCACCGTTTCGCTCATGGTTTTTTTCCATTTGCATTCTGGGTAAAAATCTATCTACAAACGCGAATGTGTAGTCGGCAGTAATCCAATCCCCCCCCATCAACAAAACTTTTCTAAGGTTTCTTTCTCGAAAAACTAAGACCGGCCCCCGACCAGAAAAGGGAACAGTCATGTGGCCCTCGCAGGAAAAAGTCTGGGGACCCCTGGCCTAAAGAGTCAGAGTCCTACAACTTTTATATGTGTCCCTTGTCCTACACTTGAGTTACTTGACTGCATGCCTCACCAGCATGCAGTCAAGCTCCCCAAAGCTCTGCTAATGAGCTAATATTGGAGCCAGGTGTGCTGAAGCAGAGAGACATCCAAAGGTTTTGTGACACCAGAACCTTGAAGACTGGAGTGTGAGACAAGTGCTTTAAAGTGTCGGCATTTAATGAGAAATGACCCAAAACACTCGGTGTGGGCGCTGAACTCCCTAAAAGGTAATGCCAGTCGTTAGAGTTTGAGGTCTTTGAGGTCAAACCAGTGCTTGACTGCATGTGTCTCAACCTGACCGCTACACTCATTCTCTCTTTAACAACCAGAAAGCAGCAGCAGGAGCTTAATGGCGAGAAAGACATGAAAAAAAAAAACAGTCATCAGCTTAAAAACAACCTTTCTTTTAGAAAGAAAAACTGAAAGAAATCATTTCGAATGCAGGGCTTCTTTACAGATTAAGAGTTTTAAGTTTGTGAGAGGACATCATCACCTTCCTAACCAGCTTCTACGAGCAGTTGGGCTGCCGGAGCAAGAGAGTAAAAAGTGAAACTCCATCCAAAGCAAACAGAACGTTACACCACATTCATTTTGGATTCCTGCAAACCTGGAATTTTTCTTTTCTCAAAGGGTGCCCTTTGTCCCCCGCGGATGGCTCTGGTGAGGTCAGCGCTCTCCTAAAGCCGGCCCTGGAGGCCTGTTTAGGTGGAACGGATCCAGCCGCCGTAGCTCCTGAATACGCACACAGCAGCAGAGTTGGTCACTGAGTCTTGCAGACCTGGCAGTAATTCCCTACTCTCTGCACCCCGCGCCTCCACCTCTATTTTCCTTCCTGCCTAAAATTCCCTGGAAGAGACGGCCCCGATAGTTACAGCAGTGAAAGTAAATTGCTACTACTGCTTGGGCCCTCCGACTGTAACAACCTACTTTTTATTAAAGCAAGAACTTTCCCAGCCTCTCCCTAAGCTTTGATGAGAGGCGCCTCAATAGACTCTTGAGAAGGTAGTTTGACTTTCCCCATTAAAAATCTTTTTTTTTTCTTTTTTTTTTCTACAGTAGCAGTCAGCCAGGGCTGCCTCCACCTAAGCAGTAAGAGAGTTAGATTTGTTCCCGGCCCACAAATGCCAGCGTACAAAGCCGGGCATTCATACGTCTGTCTACAGCCATCGACGCCCAACCCTGACGGTAACACTGAAAGCAGTGGACCATCCGGACGGAGGGAAAGACCGGACAGATATTTCACAGAGAGGAAAAAACACGAAGAGCTCTGAATGAACAGTCATCTCAACTAGAAGAAGTGGTCAGTGTTTGAGGACAACGCAGCAGTGATTCAAACCCAAACACTTTGAGCTCCAGCTGCCGCCATGTTGCATTTAACGTGTGAATAAATAATGTTCGTTCTGTAAAAAAAAAAAAAAAAAAAAATAAAAGAAATGATTGAACTGCTTTCGAGGCCCACTCTCTAAGCTGTGTCAGACTGCAGCCATTAATTATGTGACTTGTGTCTCAGTCTTTGAAGCCTTGGTCTAATCAGGTTCCCAACTAAACACTTTGAATGTTAAATCCAGCAGCTTTAAAGAGAAGCGATCACAGACCGACAGGTAGCTTTGCTAACACACAACAACTGCAAACTGTTTGATGTCTGATTTAAACTCGGTAAGCATGATGGCTGGAGAGTTTGGAAGTCCCGGCTGTGTTTGGTCCACTAAACTACAACATTGACTTTTGTTTCCCAGATTATATAGAATTTGTGATGTGAAAATGAGCAGAAATTGAGCACCGCAGGACTGCAGGGGAGTGCTCAGTTGAAGCTACTAATCACAGGGCTGGTGGACCAAAGCAGCGGTCTGAAACTCCTCTCCTGGAGCTCTGCTGTGATTCAACTTTTAGATTGACCCTTAGATCAAATGACTGATTGACAGCATGCAATCAAGAGTCCTGCTCCAGCTCCAGATGAACTGGCTCAGGTGCCGCTGGAGAAGTTAATCCACGACTGCCCACACACTAAAGCAAGGGGTTTGCTATACAATGACTGAATGTCAGGATTTACTCATAAAACAGCGCCTCCTGGTGTTGTATCTGGAAGGAAGTGGACTCCATGTGAGGCTGTTCAAAATACCAGGTGTGCTGTGATTGGTTGATATCCAATATTGGAAAGGTGGTTTCTGGCTCATCCATAACCGCTGCTAAGCTGCTTTCTATGTACAACTAGTCAACAAAATCCCAGTATTATGGGTATTATTTGCAGTATTATGTAAAAACAACTTTTTTGAGTTTTGCATCTTGTTATAATGTTGTTCCTTGATGAAAAACATACCTGGAATGTTGCTTTGATTCTTTCATGCATGTTTGAGAAATCTTTGAATGGTTGCTTCCATGGTTGCTTACACAAAGCCCCGCCTATTTACACAAAGCTCCTCCCCCAGAGCTGCAGTCTCCAGCCAAGCTTCTGCCTCACAAAGCACCCCCACTCCACTCAGCTCCTTCAGACTAGCTAGCTGCAATTGGCAAACACCTGCTGGAACTGCAAATCTGCTGAGCTACCTCTCAGTTTAACGCTGGTAAAACGGTTGCAACCCACATGATAGAGGAGCCAAGTTGTGATGACTTCCTGACAGTGGAGAGTCAGAAAGAGCAGTAGCTTCTTAAAGAGATAGAGGCCTAATTTCAATTTGTCAAATTGCAAAGTCAAATTTCTCTTAAGTTATGTTTGATACAGAATTTTTATAACAACTGAAGGTAACAGTTATTTAATTGTGTTATAAAATGGCCCTATGTGCCTGGAAAATACATAATATCACCCCTTTAAAAATTTTAACTATTCCTTTAAAGGATAACTATTTGTTGCAGTTTGAAGCCTGGATACTGATGCAAATATTTTCTGCTGTTTTATCTCTCACAGGCCACATATATACTTTTTTTTTTTTTTTTTTTTTAAAAAAACTTTACTGATTTTTCATCCCCTACAGTTTACAGATATCCTGCATTCACTACATTTCTGAAGCCATCATGGAGGACACTGAAGGTCAGCAGAGAACCATGACTGTGACTTCTTCCTCAGCTTATTTTGGCTGGGAAAGAAGTCACACAATCACTTAGTATTTTCAGACCAGGCAGAACGGAAGCTAGCTCCCATTTATTAGCCAGGTTGAAAATGAGACTTAGTAACAACAACAGTGGCAGGCGCTCATAACGCTCTAGCCCTGGTTAGATTTCTCTGTAAACAGTCTCTTTCTGTGGGTCATTATCATTTAACAGCAGGCCTGGGTCAAGTAAACAAGTGAACTGGATTCTTTTTTCTCCACAGTCAGCCAGTGACCACGTGGTATCAGTCAGTGTCGTAGGACGTCTTCACCACATCGTTGTGCAACTAAGGATTTACGGTGGACACGCATCAGCTGGTAAGTCGTTAGTGTGTTTAAGACGGCAAAATGGGAGAGTCCCAAAGTGTTTTGTAAAAGTAAAAATATAAAAAAGTTTATGACAAGGGAAGTTTTCACCAGAACAGGAGACCCTTAGGTGTTGCTTCAAACACTTTAAGTACTTTTCACACAATCATTTGTGGCTTAGGAACAAAGGCTGGGATAAAGATGGACCTATTAAAGCTGCAGTAAAGTTTGTTGGGGTTTTTTTTTACGTTTGTTGAAACTCTCACAATGTTATGACAGTTTAGTTTGAGACAGATAATCTGTGAAGCAAACCAAGTCCCTCTGCCTTCTCCTCATTCCAACTAGAAACAACCAATTGGAGCCAGGAGGCGGGTCTTAGTGCTGTCAATCAGACTTCCCCTCACCTCTTGCTCTCTGCTACTTTTGAAGCTAGCATAGTCTGTCGTTAATGCTAAGACTAGTTAGCATTGCCTCCGATGACAGTGGAAAAATGGTTTTCCTGCAACAGTGAGTTGTTTCTCTGCTGTTAGCACATTTAGCAGCAAGTACATGAGGTTGATTTCAGGTGCTTCCTCCTCCTGGCTCTGATTGGTTGTTTTTGGTCGGAAAATATGCATTTCTTCAGATGGCAATAGCAGCTCAGGACAGAGGTGGAGGAGATTCATTTTTCCAGAGATTATCTGTCTCATACTGACATGGTGACATTTTAACAAATATGTAAAAAAAAAAAACAACCAATAAAACAAACATATTTTTGATAAATGTTATATACAAACACCTTCAAAGCAACATCGACCCACACAGCCATAGTTTCAGATAAAAAAAAAGGTTTTAAAAATGTTTCAAACTGCTGATCTTTCACTTAAACCCGTCAAACCAGTTTATTTGAAACGGGACCAGTGCTCAGTGACTGGAAGGTGGTGATGTCACGGCGGAGCATGAGAACAGTCTTGGGTGGAAGCTGCTCGTCTGCTAGTTCTCAGAGATAAAAAGAATCTTGATCGCAGAGCCGTGAGCCCTCCCTCGCTCTGGTTTGCTGCTCGTGTCCAGGTGGCTGCTCTTCCCACACAGCTGGCCTCCGTGGCTCAACTTCCTGGCAACAACATTAAAGACGGATTCTGGCGTTTTGCTGCTCAGATTCTGGGGCAGACACACAAACTGCACACACTGACGTTGTTTGCTCCAACATATCACAATGTCCTACATGTGGGGCGGCCATATTGAAACTCGACTTCTGACTTTTCCAGTTGAAATTTGATTTTCTATTAGATTTGCCGCAGCAGGAACTCGGACGTTCCTACATCCAAGAACAAACAGAACGTCATGACCTCATGTTCTGCCTTCAACTACTTGAACTTCATCTGAAAAAACTTTAAATTATTGCTTTTATCAGACCAAGTTAGGCTTTAGTGTATCCAGTGGGATCAGATTCCATCTCATGCAGCAGAGTCTCCACCACCTTCAGATGATCCACAGCACGAGTCTCACTGGTCACTTTCTAAGCTTCTCCGGAGATGAAAAGTTCCTCAAATTCAGGCGATGCTTTTGTTTGGAAGGACAATATAAGCCCAACTCACACCTGTCCCAGGAATTAAAACCATGTTACAATTGAAATATTGGATGCAGCTGCAGGCTAAGAAAATAAATAAAAATGGTAAAATTCTGTGAATGAAGTCATAATATTATGACCTAATTCTCGTAATATTCTGACTTTATCCTCAAAATACTCTGAGTTTATTCTGACATTATAACGACTTCATCCTTGTATGAATTTATTCTCATAAGATTATGATTACTCTTGTATTATTCAAACTTTATTTACGTGTGAGTTTATTCTCGCAATATTAGGACTTTATTCTCATATCATTCCGACTTTATTTTTGCACGGGTTAACTCTGATAATATGACTTTATTTTCATAATATTATGACTACTCTCTCAATATTTCGACTTTATTCTCGTAATATTATGATTATTCTTATAGTACTATGAATATATTCTTAAAATATTATGACCATATTCTCATATAATTCCTACTTTATTTTCATACAAGTTTATTACAACATTATGACTTTATCCTCTTAATTTTATGATTTTTTTCCCCCTTAAATATTTTTTTTCAAGTTTTTCTTTGTATGGCTCCATCATATGTAACAAATTTAAATGTTGCATTTTCTAATGTGTGTGTGTGTGTGTGTGTGTGTGTGTGTGTGTGTGTGTGTGTGTGTGTGCGTGTGTGTACGTGTGTGTGCGTGTGTGAAGGTCCAGACCAATGCCATAAAAACACATAAACACCAGGCGACCCAAACTCTAAACCGTCCCTCTATCCGCCGCCCATCCCTGGGCTTCGTGTCAAGCTTCACCTTTCCTTGTTTGAGTAACTCTGTTATGTCTACTCTTCCTCTTTATAGTGTCTCTGCTATTACAGCTGTGGACGATTCTCCGCTCAAACAGCCAGTCTGATCATTTTGTTGTCATCTGAGTCATCTGAGAGTCTCCCTCCATCCCGACTCTCCAGGACTGGATCAGGAACTCAATGGGATGTTTTGGTCACATTACCATCAGACTGGCTGTGTTTTTGTAGGAGCAGAGCCACTGGTTCCAGCTGAGGTTTGGGGGCTTTTTCAGTGACGCGCATCAGGATCACAGGCAGGAAGTTGTTGAGGAGGCAGGCTGCAGAAAGCGGGCGGTCTCAGGTGACAGATAACATGAATAGAGACAGATAAAATCAGCCAGGAAGACTAAATAAAACTCTGGCGAGAGAAACTGATGAAGGACTCATTTTATGTTCTTTTGTATGTCAAAGATCAAAGTTTTTGGTTGAGGTGTGACCATAGTCACCTTGATGTTTCTGTTTCTCCATTGCTTCAGTCTATCACCAGTCTCCCAAAACGAAGAAAATCTGGGGTGATTTACTGGTGCACTCCTAATAAAATCCCACAAAAACACATTGCAATAAAAAATATGTACATGTTTGTCCAAGTTTCAGATGAACGACTACAGAAAACACATAGAAATTAAGCCCATAAAATATATGGGATATAAACCAGTCTCTACAGTGCAAGAAGCAGGAATCCAAACCGACACAAACAAGTAGTTATCAAAATTCCTACGAAATATCAGTGGTACATTTTCTTTTAATTTGACCACTTTTATGAGAACGTCCAGGGTGCCACTCCTCAGGGAACACTGTGAAAAGTCAGACGGGACAGATGTCTGCAAAACTTCAGCTCTGAGTCACACTTTAAACAACAGACAAGACTGACCGTCGTCACGCACTCTAAGACTGCTCACATGGCAGAGGATCTGCTTGTGTCTCTCATTTTAAAGGTCAAGTCAGAAGTTTACATCCTCTGATCTTGGGCGTTAATGTAATGTTATTTTTGATGCATTTGACTCATTCTTTGTTTTTTTTAAAGACAATTGGAGCATACAGCAAAAATATTTCAATATTTACATTTCCCATGACTAATTTAGAGATATATTCCACAGAAAAATCTGGGAATACTGAGCCGTGAATTGGTGGAGTTTTGCTTTTATTTTAATTTTTGCCATTAGAGTCAGAAATACCCGAAAGTAAAGTAATCGTTGCAGTAAAGACTGATGAGGGATAAATTAAAAGGATTTTGCAGCAAATAAGCAGAAACTGTTTGGTTCTTTTAGCCTCAGGGTGTTTTCACACCTGGTTATCCAGTACTCATTTTGATTGGGGCCCAAAATTGCAACATTTGTTTGATTTTCAGCTGGTGCAGTTTGTTTTCGCACTGCACAACTAAAAAGCCTTTGATAAACCCCTTGACCTCCTCACCTGTGGTGGCGCTGCACCAAGTACCACTGAAGGAAACGACACGAAAACCTCTGAAGATGACATATGCATTGAAACTACACCAGAATTCACTTCAAGCAGAGTTGAGGCGGACTAGAGTTCGCTTTTTTTAGTCCGCATCAGAGTTTGATTGCACATTAACACCTCCGCAAACGAGCTGGACGTCCTAAACCAACAATCTAGAGTTCGATTAAAGAGAACTAAAGAGGTCTGGTGGGAATGCACCCAAGAAAAAGTAGGACTGTCTCTTAAATGCGCTTTGTTCTGTGATGAGGTCCTGCTGGGACTTGAAAAGCTAAGGGACTCTGAACAACAGACTAAGACTGTCTTTTATGTTCGGTCCTTAGACTAAAAGCACAAAGACAGAGGTGAAATTACCACACAAACTCACACGCACACACACAGCAGCAGCAGCAGTCATTATAGAGTATTGTTTCCCCCTCAGCTTAAGTAATAGACCTTACAGACACCGTAACACACATCAAACACTCCCACATAAGCCATCACATTTCACGCTGGGTCCTCCCAACCATTCTCCTCCCCCTAAGCCTGAATCCCACTCCCTTTGGTGCAATATAATCATTCCACACTTCCTTTAAAAAGGTGCACTGTGACAGTTTGAAAAACAGCCATTTTCCTGTTTGGGAGGGCAGTGGTCACTGGATAGTTACGGTCTCTGTCAGCTGAAAACCTTGAATCCCTCAATGTGTCCATTTTTCAGGATCAAGGACCAGTAGCAGTGGACCAGATGGAGCTATGTATGTTTCAAATTAACTTTTGCATAACAGTACTCTTATTTTTGGTTGGCTAGCCTCATCTAGGAGAGCTTTTAGCATAGAAGATTGGATCTAGTAGTAATGCCGAAACTCTTTTTTTTTAAAGTAAACTGGTTACTAACTGCAACATAGTTTGGTTTCCTGGTGTTTATTTCCTGCATTTGATGTGTATCTATACACAACCAAAGAAAGCTCAACCAGAATTTATCAGTCATTGCTGCAATGTAAGTACATTAAAATGCTGCAGAATTTCTTGGGTTAGTGTGTGAGGTGTGGGGTAGCACCTTGAACAATGTCATCAGTCCATGATAGAGCTAATAAGACAAACATGGCACGGCATGGCTTGATACGATGCCATATGATACAATATGATACGATATGATACAATACAATAAGATACGGCAAGGCAAGGTACAGTATGGTACCATGGTATGGTATAGTGATGTGTTGTAGTCCCCTACAGTACATGGTTTGTGAAAAATTGTAAACAGGACATCGTCTGGTGATTTTTCAACCATGTATCACTTTTATTTTTCTTCACAATTTTGCACTACTTTATCTGGGTCGACACCACAGGTGTCAGACTCCAGCCCTTAGGGCCGGTTTCCTGCTACTTTTAAATGTGTCCTGCTTCAACATGCCTGAATCATATAATTAGGTTCACTAACAAACCTCAGAGGTCTTTCCTGAACAGCTGGATTTACACTGAGAATAAATTACACACAGGCAGACTACATGGTAATTCATAACCCTGGTAAAGCTAGATGTACAACAGTTTTCATTCAACCAAGAAGTTTGTTTGAATAGGAACTGAGACAGGCCTTAAAAGAGTATATCAGTGTGCGGCACTCCGAATACGGAGCCTGTTAGTCCTTGGCACAGCCTTCCAGGGTTTCAATTCCCAACCCTGGGAACTTAGCATGTTTTTTCCCGTTCTCCCCTCAAATCCCTCCCCTGTAAATAAAGGCACTAGTGCCACAAAACCATTACAAGAATCAATCAATTTAAATGAGGTTTTAACTTTTTCAACATTCCTCAGTAATTAATGGAGAAATCTTTACTGGCATTACAGCAAGGAACACGCTGGTATGTTGACGAGTCTCTGAGGTTGAAGGCCATCTTGTCGTCGCCCTAAACTTTCTGTCAGTTTCAAGTGGGACTCTGGCTGGGCCTCTCTACATCTTACTTCCAGTTAGAAGAAACACTTTGGTCAAATCTGCCAGGGATAAAAATATTTGTAATACTTTATTCTAATGCTTTTGGGACTTGTGAATTCAGTTGCTTTTTCTTGATTTCATTTATGTGTATCCAACTAAAGGGGAATGGTTATAGTGTACATGGAGGCCCCAATTTTCATATTTTAGGTTGTGAAGCATGTCCGGTTTTAATTCAAATGAAAGGTTATGCGCTAATTTTTGTTGGTTTATCACATAAAATATGTAAATATTTTGCTGTAACATTAAAACAAATTGCGTAATGTTTTGATAAACGATCCAGAAAACACACATAGAACTTAAAATATACGGGACATAAACCAGTCTCTCAAACATATACAGTTATCAGAAATCCTATTGAATGTCAATTGTACATTTTCTTTTAATTTGGTCACTTTCGCGACTATTTGCATTCAGTTATGGGACATGTGGTCTGCATTGTGCGAACACTTTGAAATAAAACTCATGCAGGTTCTTTTCACTTCCTGCCTCTGAAATTCTCTTATTAAGCCGCTCCTGAGGAAACGTCGTCTTCTTCTTGGAACTTGAGAGAGAAAATCAGCTTTTTGTCCGTCTCTCCAGTTTTTCTAGAGTTTCACCAATGCTTTTCTTACCCCCAACAAACTGCTGTCTAGTCCCAACTAATTAAATATTGTCCTTCCTCTCTTAAAACAATGGTCTGCCTGGGTAAGGGAGGCAACAAGTGCAAAAAATGAAATGATCTGCCTTTAAAAAACAAACACAGGAATGTTTAACAGCGCTCAGGGCAGCAGTTGTGGCGTGTTGTTTTTTTTAAGAGTTATTTGAGGCAGACCTTCTGTTGGTTAATGTGCGTTTCTCTATACCAGATGGTGTGGCCTCGTAAGAGAAATCTGGATCAGATCACTTCCAATGTTTTTACACGTTAAATGTTTTTTTGGGAGCCTTGATAAATGCCAGCTGTAACTGCCAATTAAAAAAAATATACAGTATTTGAGTTCACATGAAAAACATAAAATCTCTGTTTGAACTTATAAATCATTGCGGTAGAGTCTATATTGTCAGTGAAAAACGCTACCCGCACTCTCGAATCCTTTTTTTTTTTTTTTATAAAACAATGTGTTTGTTTTAAACCAGATGTCGAGATGCATATACTCTAAAAAGCATAACTTTTTAGAAGTGTTTTATTTCCAAAATTTTTTTTTTCCTTTTTTTTTTTTTTTTTTAGAATATCAGGATATTTTGGGGGAAAGTTTGGAGAAGCAGTGGGTTTCACACTGGAAATTACTGGAGTGAGATACTACATATTTTGGTATCAATCCAATATCAAGTAAATACCAGTACTGTCGATACTGATACCGATACTGTTAATTTTTGAATTTGATATATCATCAGACTTCTGACTTTCTGGTGTCTTTGTGGTTTTTCTATTGAACAATTTTGTTGAAGTCAAGGATGGAATTTGGAAAAGTTTAAGTGACTATAAAATATTTAAAAATATATATATATATTTTTAAAAAGTACGAAAAAATTACCATTCAAGAGCAAATTTTTTGAGGTAGAATTGAGAAACTATAATACAAAAATAA
Source organism: Poecilia latipinna (assembly GCF_001443285.1). Lineage (NCBI taxonomy): Eukaryota > Metazoa > Chordata > Actinopteri > Cyprinodontiformes > Poeciliidae > Poecilia > Poecilia latipinna. The sequence goes on along the minus strand of NW_015113057.1, from coordinate 37,251 downwards.
AACTTGAACTTAAACATTTTTGAGGTTTACATCATGTTATAATGTTAATCCATCACCAAAAACACACAGAGTGTTGCTTTGATTCTTTCATGGGTGTTTGATAAATCGTTTAATCTCCATGGCAACCATTCAGCTGTTCAAAATGTCTGGGTGGACCTAGCTCCGCCTTCAAGGTGCAGCTCCTCCTCACAGCTGCAGTTCCAAGCTTCCACCTAACCCCTGCAACTCCCCACTCAGCTCCTTCAGACTAGTCAACAGCAATTAGCTTATCAGATGCTGTGCACATCTGCTGAGCTAATAAAAGGAGCTACTTCTCAGTGCATGGCTTCTAAAAACATTGTTAAAGGGTTAATAGAAGAGCCTTGTTGTGATGACTTCCTGAAGGCAGAGTTTGAGAAAGAGCACGAATTTCTTGAAGAGACAGAGGCCCAATTTCAAGGCATTAAATTTCAGTATCAAGTTTCTTTTAAGTTATACAGCATTTTTATATCAACTGAAGGCAGCGTAATTATTTGATTGTTCTATAAAATGCCGCTATGTGCTTAGAAAATATAAATATTGCTCCTGTAAAATTAGTTGGATGATTTAAGAGTAACAAAAATGCTAAAAGAGGGCAAGCCATTTTTCCTCACCACTAATTTCTGTTCTGTAACCCCATATACATTGTAGAGTTCAACCATCATTTAAATGATGAATCTATAAACAAATGGCTTCACATGTGCCCCTTTACCCCAACACGCTCGCTGTGCCCATTCATTCCTCATCTGTCTGCTGCTCTGCAGACAGATGAAGCCTCCCGCCTCAGCCTCCTGCAGCACTCCTGCACCAAGCAGCAATGTCACGCTCTTTCATGCATGTCAGAACTGCATATTTTATGTTCCCCTCTGCCCCCTGCAGGCACAGAGGCCTGTGATTTACAGTACAATGAGAAAAGAAGCAACCGCGGGAGGCTCGGCTTCCTGCTTTCAAAGTCTGCCACAGGGGAAAATCCTGCCATGAGCTGGGAAGGTAAGACCGAAAATATTTGGACACACACTCACACACACAACACAGAGGATTTTACACTAGATGAGCAAGGGGATACTCTTCAAAAGAAGCTCCTTCAATCCATTAATATCTCAAATAAAATATGGAGTTTCATCATCTGCTCTCTGCCTGAAATATTGCCACTTCTTGAAGATTGGTTCGTTTAAAAATAGAAATCTAACGTTTCTGATGCTACCTTTTCATATGTTATTATTTTTAACCTTTCTCACCAATATATTCATAAAATTGAAAGAAAATGTAAAACAGGTGACACTTTGACCTAGCTAGCTGTCTGATACAGCAGACTGAATTAAGGTGTTTTGTTGCTTTTAATCGTTTTTTTTTTTTTTTTTTTCATTCTGTAGTAACTTGTCTCAGGTCAAAGGATGAAATTTAGCTCTTGTGCTAATAACTGCATAGTTATGTTACCATAAATCATAGTAATGTTGGTAAACACTATTATTTAGCTTACGCTCTGGTTCTACAGTTTCATATGTTAGTCTGTTTACATTGACCTAAATGTGTGCTTTAAAGACTCATTCTGTTTATATGTCATGTAGATGAAATATGTGTTGTATTTGATGTCTCATGCTGTGTTTAGTGTGTTTATGTTAGGATGAAAGGTGTCGGCAAAAGTGGCATCTTTACCTTCTTCTCTTCTTCTTTCAAATCTAAGAAATGCTCCATCATTACTGCCTCCAGGTCAGAGAGTTACTTGTTGAATTAATCAGAAAGTAAGTCAGGCTGCCATCACCTGGTGCCACTTCAAGCATGCTGAGGTGAGTGGATTTTCATCAGTGCAGATGGAGCATCCGGATAGTGTAGCATGAGACTGAGATTATTACTGGGTCAAAATGTAGCACCTATTGATGGATGTGTTTGGTATGTTACACAGAACATTTTGTTGTATCCAAAAACTATGAGGAAGACTGTTTTAACTGGAGATATGGCTGAAGCTAAGCTATTAAAGATGCAGTACGTAGGTTTTTATTTTAAAAAAAAAAGATATATATTTTTTTTTACGTATTTGTTAAAAATGTCACATTGTGACAGTTTGTTATGATAATCTGTGAAAACGTCGATCCTGAGCTGGTATTACCCTCTGAAGAAACACACTGACTCTCGACCAAAAACAACCAATAAGAGTCAGGAGGAGGGTCTTAGAGCTGTCAATCAGGCTCATGTATGCTCTGCTAAATATGCAAATGGTGGAGAAATAATTTACATTTGCAAGACAAAAGCTTAATTGCCGTCATCAGTGGCCATGCTAATTAGCCTGAGCATTCACAACATGCTAGCTGCAGCTTGCTCTCTCCTCTAAGACCCACCTCCTGGCTCTGATTGATTGTTTCTAGTTAGCACAGTTAGCACTGGGAGCACTAGGAGAGGAGATTTCCTTTTTTCACAGATTATCTGTCTCATATACTGTCACAACACAGTGATATTTTCAACAAACATGTAAAAAAAAATCTTCCTTATAAAAGTCACATACTGCAGTTTTAAGGCCTGAAAATACTTCTTCACTTCTGAGAATGTCGACAAAATCTCCTGCATTTATACTGTTATAAATAAAACTTACCTACTCAGTAATTGCCATTTTACTCGTTTCTGGTTGTTAAAACGGTTCAAGTGGCCTATTCAAAGCTGCTTCTCGTGTTTGTGTGATGGAAGATGAGAACTCACAAAACCCCTTTGCACAAAAAGGCTGCATTCTTCATGTGAAACGCTGGAAGAATGCAGCTCATCATCCCAACTCAGAGCTACTCTGAAAAAAAAGAAAGAAGAAAGCTGTGATAAACGGTCAGCGGCGTTTCAAGACGTGATGTGATCAAAGGCGTGGCAGAGGTCTGGCCTTGGTTTACGAGAGCGTGGCCGTCGGCCATCGGCCCGGAGATCAGAGGCAGGATCCACTTTTCCACATGCGCGCGCGTGGGCTACCCTCAAGACGGAGCAGAACTAATGTGAGGTCTGTCCAGACCGACAGCTCCTCTGACAGACGGCCTGCTGAGCTTCCCTTTTTCAGTTTCATTTATTACCAACAACACTGCTTGGTTTATTATTAGTCACTTTCTCATTTTAAGATCCATCACTTAGCATATAATTTACTTGTTTTTCTCCATCTACCTTTTAATCTGATTGGCTGCAGACGTCACTTTCATTGAGTTTAATGTTGAGAGGAAATAAATCCTCACAGATTTTCATGGAAATGGGTTGCATGAAATTATATATTTTATGTTAATTTACCTTGACGTTGCAGAATCATTGAAACCACATGGCTAAAGTGACATGATACACACTTACTCTTCCATAAAAAGACAATCAAGTTGATCTAGAATTGCTTAAATGTCGATATTCGTGTTAAATGATGACAACATGATCACTGCAAGATGAGACAAAAAAAAAAAAAAAATTGTGGTCAGGAACACATGTGGTCCAAATTCCCAGCATTCCCAGCTGGGCCACCCCGGAGAACAACAACAAATTTCAGCTCGCAGTGACAGAACGACCGAAAACAGGAAACAGAACACGGCAGCAGAATGGCATCGGGCGTCTTGGTCTTTTCAAGTTGACCAGCCACACGTGTTGACGCAGATCTGCTGCATCTCATTCACAAAGCAAATACAGCTAATGGCACGGAGCGGCAACCATGGCGATGGTCTCAGGCAAATGTAAGTAATTTGCAGTCATTCGCATCCAGATCACAGAAGCCATTAGTTCGTGATGTGAAAATGAGTTTCTAGCAAACAACTGGTACAAAACTAGCAGAGATGGAGAAACTAAATTATCATTTTTGGAATCCTTACTCCAGGAAACCATGACAACAAAGGAATTATATTTAGAATGGTGCTTCTGAATCATTATATGTAGATGTTTTAAAGCTGCAGTGTCTAACTTTTATTTAAAAATTTTTTTTTTCCATATTTGTTAAAATTGTCATTATGTCAAGCTTCTCCCAGTGCTCCCAGTACTAACTTCAGAAATACTCCACTCAGTCAGAAACAACCAATCAGAGCCAGTAGGAGAATCACTCTCATGCTCATTCCCTCTCTTGCTCTTTGCTACGCTACATCTGGTTTACTACAACGTAGCCTGCCATGAATGCTAATGCTAGTTAGCATAGCGACCGATGATGGCAAATTGTCTTTCCATCATTAGCACAGGGAGCAGCGTACATGAGGATGATTAACAGCGCTGAGATCCTCCTCCTGGCTCTGATTGGGAGTGGTGCGCTCCTGCAGACAGCAATAGCACCACCCGGAGGTTGATTTTTTATTTTTTTCACAGATTATCTACCTCATGTTAAACTGTCATGGTGACAATTTTAAGAAAGATGGAGAAGTCATATTTTTGTAAAAGTTCCATACTGAAGCTATAACGCTCAGTTGAACGTATATTCCTTTCATTAGATCTTCTCACTAAAATTAAATCCAAAAGAATTCAGCATGCAAAGTGTTTCAGACTGATTGAAAAGTTTGTGAAATCTTTATAAATATGTGTTACATTCTGTAAAAAAACATGTCTTCAAATTTTTTTAGTCTTTTTGATCATTATTACGTCTGATTGATCCTTAGTCCCTCTGCAGGCTGCTCAATAAAATATTCATTTATTTTTTTACGTTCTTAATTAAAAATCTGTCTAATTGGTATATAAACAGAATGTATGTCCTGCAAAGGCTATTTATTTGAGAAAACATTAGAAATTAATCATTTATGTTTGGCAATGAACATATAATAGTGATCATGGTGTGATATATAAGCATATCCACAGTTGGCTGAGTCAAAAAAACAAATTAACGGAGGGAGAAGCAAAAATAACAACTATTCATTCATTCAGAGCATTCACATAATATTTCATAAATTTACCTCCAGTGAGCAAAATATCCTTAAATTGTTTATGAGTTCTGGAGGGATTTCAGTGAGCAAAGCGCAAAAAATGTAACTTTAATCACAACCAGTTTGTGTTGGAAAACTGGAAAAAGAAATCAAAGCATTAAATCTTAATATCCTCCATGTAAGCTTCTCCCTTCCCCCCATGAAACGGTGTAGCATTATTTAAAGCAACGCCAACTCTTAATGGCGCAGTTACTAAACATTTTCTTCATGAATCCTAGATCTTTCTCCCAGTTCACTGTTTCTGGTTTTGTGTTTCAGCCACCAGGCCATAAACTGAGGGTAGATTTCTTTTTTTTTTTTTCAACAAACTATGACAGCAGCTCCTAAAACACATGCTCTGCCTGACCCTGCGCGTCAACCTCCAGGCTGTGCGCAACTCATTTACCAGAGAGGGTCAAAGGTCAAAGCTGAGTCTTTGTTTTTTCAGTAGGTCACCACCTGGATCTGTTTCTAATTGCGGCTGTTTGTCTGAAACGCGCCTTGGATCCAGTAGGAAGGAGCCAGAAGTTATTTATTGAACAGGCGAAAGGAAACAAGCTGTTCGTGTAAATAAATGTAAATTCGGGGGTGAAAATTTAAATATGATGTGCTTCTACTGCTGGGAAGACGATAACTGCTTATAACTTGCTGACAGAAGCTCACTCCGTCTTTACTTTTAAAGATACAGTATGTTAATTATATCAAAATGTTTTTTTTCCCATATTTGTTGACTGTGGCAGTGTAATGTGAGACAGATAATCTGTGAAAAGATCCATCTCCTTCATCGTCCTCCCTGTGCTGCTGCAGCTATGCACCACTCCTGGTCAAAAACAACCAATCAGAGGCAGGAGGAGGGTCTTAGCACTGCCAATCAACCTCATGTACTACTACATGTGCTAATGGCAGAGAAACAAGTCACCACTACAGATAAGCTGTTTACCCACTGTCATGTGGCTATGCTAACTAGTGTTAGCATTGACAGAAGCCTCTCTTAATGGAGAGAGGTTGTAACAGGCATGATTGACAGCGCTAAGACCCACCTCTTGGCTCTGATTGGTTGTTTCCAGTTAGCACTGGGAGGAGCCAGAAGAACTTGATTTTTTTTCCCCACATATCATCTTTCATACTGTACCAAATCATCACATTTCAACAAATATATAAAATAATACTTTTTCATCAAAGTTACATACTACAGCTTTAAAGGTGATAAACAGTGGAGAGTAAACAAAACATCACAAAGCAGACTTTAAAAGATTCACGTGTTGTTAATTTTTCCGTTTCATCCTTAGAAGTTGACATTTTTGTGTGTGAACATTTTTTCCACTGCAAAACAGCTGCTCCTTTTCTCATCAGAAAGTATTAAAGAGCTGCAGGCGTAACAGCAGGCAATATAGGTGGCCAGCATTTACGCTTGAATGTCAGGCTAAATTACCGCTACAAGCTGATAGCTTTAATGCCCGCTCACCTTATGTTTTCTTAGCTGATTTTTATTTTAGATCCACTTAATGACTTTCATACATTGCTCTTTAAACCCTGGAGAAATGGAAGTGTGTGTACGTTGTACGCAGAATTTGCTTAGATAAGTTTGCTTGTTTTTAATCTCTCTTGTGCAACAGTGAGCAGCATTAGAGCTCATTGGTTTGATTCATATGAAAAACTGCCTCCATGTGGCAACCAGATGGATCTAATAGTTAAAAGATTGGAACTCGTGAGCTTTTTCACATCAGAGCTCCGGATCCAGAGGGACTGAAACACTGAAAACAGCTCCGGAGCAGCGACTCTTCATCTATTCATGTTGTCAGGCAAACTAGAAGGTTTGGAGGTAATTCAGATGATTGTGTTTGTTGTTTTGAGGATTGTTACGTTTCCGTTCCGTTAGAGCACTTCCAGATAATCGGAATGCTAGAAGATATAGACACGTTATCGCTCATTTGCTGTTTTCCTATATTCAGATTTCAGTCAAGTTAAGTCTATTTCCTACAATAGATTAGACTTTTGGGTTGATTTAGGCCACTGCTGGCATGCGCTTTTGGCACATGTGTGCTATGGAGGGTAATATTTCAGTGAGAGCTTCCATTTCGGAGAATTTAGCAACCGCACTTGTTCCTCGTATTGTTTGATTTCTCCTGTTATTTTTGGGTAATACAAATACATCTAGGAACAGTGAAGCTAACTCGTACAGAAGCACTTTTGATCAAAATAAATCTTCAAAATGCACAGAGTTTCACAGTTTGCCATACTTTGGGTTTGTTTTTATTTTTATTTTTATTTTTTTATTATTGTTCTAATATATATTACTCCAATGCAAAATCAGGCCTTAAAGTGAAGGGAAAAGGTAAATGTTTTTTAATTGTTTTTGTATTCTGCCCCCTTTGCTCTGATACTCTTAAATAAAATCCAGTTTAACCCTTTGCATTCAAAGGTCCCTTAATTAGTAAACAGGGTCCAGCTGTCTGTATTAGACAGACCATACGCCGCTCACTACATCAGATTGGTCTGCATGGCTTTCATTCCAGAAGGAACCCTCTTCAAGAAAGCCTGCAAACAGATCCCGTCCCTCTGGAAACTGGGTCGCAGAGCAACGTTCCAGCATGATAATGACCCCAAACACACCACCAAGACGACCAGTGCTTTACTGAAGAGGCTGAGGGTAAAGATGATGGACTGGCCAAGCATGTCTCCAGACCTGAACCCAATAGAACAGCTTTGGGGCATCCTCAAGCGGAAGGTTGAGGAGTGCCAAATGTCCGCCAGCTCCATGATGTCGTCATGGAGGAGTGGAAAAGCATTCCAGTGGCAACCTGTGAAGCTCTGGTGAACTCCATGCCCAGGAGAGTTAAGGCAGTTTTGGTAAATAATGCTGGCCACGCAAAATATTGACACTTTGGGAACTTTCATTAAGGGGAGTACTCAATTTTGTTGCCTCTGTACATAGTTATTTTGATGGAAGAATACATTTACACTGTTATATAAGCTGCACACAGACTGCTTTTCATTGTGCCAAAGTGCCACTTGGTCAGAGTTCTCCCATAAAAAGATATACTTAAATATCTGCAGGAATATGAGAGGTGTACTCACTTTTGTGACACACTGTATATACATACAAAGTTTTACTGTTTTCTCCACTGTTCATTCAATAATCTGAAAATGAGCTTTTACTGTCATACACATTGCAGTATTTGTGTTTGTGTTGCTGTGAATGCTGTGTCATGCAGTCACGTACATACAGTCACTTAAAAAAAGACGTCATAAATAGTTATTATTGTCACTTTTATCATTATCACAATAGTACTACAAAATATTGTGATAAAACTTTACTCCAAACAGAGGAATAAAGTTCTACACTGTAAAAAAAAAAGGCTCTAATTTACGGTAAAATACTGGCAACTGTGGTCGCTGTGTACTGTCTTTATATGGTACATGTCTGGCAGCCGGTATTTTACCGTATTTATCACACTTAAATGTAACTAGTTACTGCCCAACTCTGTGTAAATGTATTGTACAATACCTATTATGATTAAATGTTATATACTGTTTATTCTTAAATGCAATAAATCAATTATTTATAGGAACAAGGTCTGTAAAATGAAATGAAATTGAATTTTGCAAACATAAAAAACCTTGAGTAAGTTAAAGACTATAAATAATGTAAGAAAAAATAAATCTAATAAACAAAAATAAAGTAAGCTGCATTGTATATTTCATACATTTCTTTAAATAAAATATTTTGTAAAATAAAATAATCTGTATAATTGAAATCTTTAATTACTCAACTCTAATCTGTGAACACATTTCTCATTTTCCATCAACTATTTTACTGATTAAAACAGAAAATATTGCTGAAGTCAAGATAAAAATTATTTAAAGTCTGGTTGTGTTTAAAATACATTTTCTCTGTTTTCATTTCTTCCTTTATTTAACATCCAGGTCTTCTTTTTAATAAACTGATAAGACAGGAAAGTGTTGATGTTGTTCTGAGGAGTACATCTGATGAAGAAAAATAGATTAAAACATGTCAGGACATAAAACTGCGTCCAGAGAAAGTGCAAACTGAGCTGCAGGATCAGGAAAATAAATAATCACACACACAAGCACACATGTTTGCGTGGCTATCTTTGTGGAGACTTTCCATGGACTTCCATTCATTTCTACAGCCTAAACCTTACCATTATCCTAACCCTAATCATTACATACCTAACCCTAACCAAAACTCAATTCACACCTTAGTCCTAAATCTAACCCCTGACCCAAAAACAACGTTTCCCCTTATGGAGACCAGGCTTCGGTCCCCACAAGGAGCAGCAGGACCCCACAATGTAGTATGTCTCAGGAAAATGGTTCCCACAAGGAACAAACACACACACACGCACACACCTACATGCTGTAAGGTGTGTAAAAAGGTATACATGTAAATGTTACGATTCAACTTTGCAGGTGCCTGCGTAGAGGCCTGCCTATTGCATGGTGTAGCTCGTCTGGGAGAGCCGTGACCTTCACTCTGGAGCAGATGTTGGAGCAGAACTTGCGGCCATGTGTGATGGCAGCAGGCAGCAATTTTGGTTTTGTGGTGCCGTGCCGCATCTGCTGTAACTGTGTTTGTTGGTCTTTATGTTCTGGCATAAGCTTTACGACTTTGTGAAGGTTCTCGCGCCAAGAGCAGTGACGACGGGGTTGATAATGGTGTTATGCCTCATTGCTTACATTAGAAATGGCTTCCAGGCAGCCCATGCTGTAAGTACAAAACTGGAGGCTTCAGGTCGTTGGATTTTCCGTGCAGTCCGCTCTGGCTGGGTGAAAGTGATGTCATCCTTTTTACGGGCAGCAGAGGGTGACAGAGCTCCTGGGAAATAAGAAACTGGTCAGAATGATGTGGAGGATATGCTACAACTTCACACATATTTACCACTGTTTCTTAAAATGAAAAAGCAGGAAATAAAAAAAATAGCAAATGATTTATCATATGTCATAAATTCAAGGCTTTGACTAAAAACTAGATCTATCTAACCAGACTGAACTTCCTTCACTCACACCATTTCCTGCTTCTGTTCAGGTACAGAAGTAAGTAAAGCTGTATTTATAGAACACATTTCAAGATATAAAATCACAAAATGCTTCACAAGAGTTAATACTGCATAACAAAAGCACATATATATATATATATATAT
>NW_015113057.1:22017-24605 GCF_001443285.1 Poecilia latipinna | reverse complement strand
AGCAGCAGGTCAGACCCGGACGCTCTGCTGCTGCAGCAGGTCAGACCCGGACGCTCTGCTGCTGCAGCAGGTCAGACCCGGACAGCTTTACTCTTTACTTTGGAGGGTTTCTTATTTATTATTTTTATTTTTGTGCCCTGAAAACACCTTTTAAATAAAATATATAACAATAATCATTATAAATACTTATTCTGCTACAAACAAGGCCGTTGCCATGGTTACTCCTTCATGTGGCGGCAGACTTCCAGGTATTTGTAATTTACATTAAGATGTTTCTGTGGAGGCGACAGGCGGAGCAGCAGCTGCTCCGTTTCCTGTAAGTTAGGATGAATAAAGGAAAGGTGAGCAGGTCTGAGCGCAGCACGGCTTCATGCATCTGGATTGTTTTGAGCCACACTTTTCTACATTTGTCCGTATGCCAAGTTTTAGTGTGAAAACTGCACAGGGTTTGATACACGAGGCCCCTGAACAGGTGTGAGCAGGTGAAAAAGGGGGCGGAGCCAGGTTAACGTCACAAATCCGTCAGGCAGAAGTGATGACTCAGCATCTGGGCTGAGCTGTAATGGTAGAGCTGACCGGCTTCCTGCAGCTCCGAGGCCATGTGACTGGAAACCCTGGAAGCTGATTGGCTGATAGAGCCGGAAGCTCTTTGGCTGCAGGTTATTTGTGTCCACTGGACGGGGACAGCCTGCAGCATCCCGTCTCTCCTCACTTTCAGGATATTAGGAGTTAAATTAAAGATAAGGACAAGACAGAATAAAGGCTGCAGCAGCAGAGTTTCCTCCCCTCGTTGGGATCTGATGTAATGGACCAATGGAGCAGAGCTGGGAAGTTAAAGGTGATGGAGTATTTTTACTGATAAAATCAGCTGAAGGTTTTAAGATTTAAGGCAAAAACTGATGAATTCACAGCAGTCTGCCTTAAATAAATGTAAATAAATAATACAAAATAAATTTTCCATCAGGGAACTGGGAACTCCCAGATCCACATGGCCATTTGGGTGTAAATCAGAGCAAAAAAAATTAAAAAATGTTTGTGAAATTCACAAAAAACTGCCAACATTTGAAAACTGCTGGGCTTCAGGCTGCAGCAGTGATGAACCCGGTCCAGTTTGGACCTCCACAAATCAGCCGTCCGGTCCATCAGAACCATCATTCGGAGTCTAACTGAGTCTCAGGAAGATGGACTTTACCCGACCCAGTTATTCTGATCCATTTCTAGGTTTTTCCACAATCCCAGTTTTCCAGATTTTCCCCAGAACGTTTCAGCTCAGACTGGTGACGGTTCTGACCTGGTGGAACATCCAGAAATGAGGCTGATTCAGAACCAGGCTGCTGAGCAGAACCCTCGTTTTAAAAACCCAAACATCTGAACGTTTTTAAACCAGTTTCTCCATCCAATCACAGGTCTTTCTCTCTCTCGCGGTGGGGGGAACTTCCTGTTTACTGTCCAATCAGAGCCCAGAGAGCAGAGAGTCGCGCCCACTCTCTCTCACCTCTGATTGGTTCGGAAGGTTCTGAAGGAGATGCTCTGTCCCCACTGCTGTTCTGCATAGGCCTGAACCCCCTCAGCCAAATCATCAACAAGACTGGCTACGGATACCGACTCAAGAATGGGGCCACAATCAGTCACCTCCTCTACATGGATGACATCAAGCTGTATGCCAAGAGCGAGCGAGACATCGACTCACTGATCCACACCACCAGGATCTACAGCACTGACATTGGGATGTCATACAAAGAGAGGGAAGGTCGTCCACACAGAAGGGGTATCACTCCCAGAAGGAACAATAGCAGACATAGAGCAAGTACAAGTACCTGGGAATACAGCAAGCAAATGGCAACCTTGATGAGGCCACAAGGAAAGGAGCCACAGCCAAATACCTCCAACGAATAAGGCAAGTCCTGAGAAGCCAGCTTCAAGAACAAGAACAAGAACAAGATCCGTGCAATAAACAGCTATGCCTTGCCAGTAATCAGATACCCTGCCAGAATAATTATCTGGCCAATGGAAGAGATGAAGGCCACGGATGTTAAGACTCGGAAGCTACTAACCATGCATGGGGGGTTCCCCCCCAAATCCAGCCCCCTGAGCCTGTACACGAGCCGTAAGGAAGGAGGCAGAGGACTAGGAAGGAGGCAGAGGACTAGTGAGTGTGAGAGCCACTGTCCAGGATGAAACATCCAAGATCCATAAATACATCAAGGACAAAGCCTCAGCGAATGTCTCAGGCAATGGGGAACAGAGGACAAGGTGCTGGAGGAACCATCATGAAGTGGCTGATATCAGGAAATCCTACCAATGGCTGGAGAAAGCTGGACTCAAGGACAGCACAGAGGCCCTCATCCTGGCTGCACAGGAACAGGCCCTAAACACCAGAGCAATAGAAGCTCAGATCTACCACACCAGACAAGACCCAAGGTGTAGGTTGTGCAAGAAGGCCTCTGAGACAGTCCAGCACATAACAGCAGGGTGCAAGATGCTGGCAGGGAAAGCGTACATGGAACGACATAACCAAGTGGCGAGCATAGTGTACAGAAACATCTGTGCAGAATATGGACTGGAAGCCCCGAGGTCAAAATGGGGGA
>NW_015113057.1:0-17735 GCF_001443285.1 Poecilia latipinna | reverse complement strand
AACTAGTTCCAGAGTGTGGGGTGCCACTGAACAGAACGCTCTGTCTCCTTTTTTTTTCATCTCAGTAAGGGAAACCATTAGCTAACTCAGGTCTCAGACCAATATTATGTATTTTCCAGGCAAATAGTGCCATTTCATAGCATGATTAAGTAACTATGTTACCTTCAGTTGTATATCTTAAAAATGGCTTAGAAGATATTTGACTTTGCTATTTGATGTCTTAAAATTGGGCCTCTATCTCTTTAAGAAGCTGCTGCTCTGCTGAACTCTCCGCCTTGAGGAAGTCAACACAACAATCTTTCTCTGTTAAACCAGAGCATTGGACTGAGAATAGTTCCTGTGATGAGTTCAGCAAATGTGCAGTCCTACCAAATGTTTGCTAATCACTGCATCTGCTAGTCTGAAGGAAGTAAGCAAAAGCTCGGCGGAGAGGAGAGGAGGAGCTTTGAAGAAATAGGCGGAGCTTTGTGAGACCAAGCTTTTAGGTTGCCCTCGAAAGGTTGCTGATGTGAGATTTAAGGGTTCCGCAGACACTCATGAAAGATGTGTTCATGAGTGCCTGAGGTATGTTTTTTGATGAGGGAAAAGTCTGTCATTTTGTGCATTTGCCAGTTTCTCTGAACTGGCAAACCTCTGTGTATATCTGCAAGTTGCAAGTTGCAAGTTGCTCTGTCCAGTTGATACACTATGCGCTCTTCTGCTACAATTGATAAAAAGGTTTGACCATGGAATTATCAGTTTGTCTATTATTACACATGCATTGTAGAGAGAAGGTTTAAATATCAGTCATTTTTTGTTTTGGTTGATGTGAATTTTTAGATATTTGCTTCATACCCCTGAATTTGTTTGCATAATTATGAATGTTGAATATGTTTTGATATTTATTTGGAAATTTTTTCGTGGACAGGCCACGAAAATGTATTTCGTGGCAGATAGGCCTGCCACGAAAATAAATTTTTCTGGACAATAAATTGTCTTAGAAATGATTACGATATGCAAAAATGTTGTTGTTTTGAGAGCAAATGTTATATTAACAATTGGCATAATAATGCGAGTTTGCTCTCTGAAAGACTGATAAACCTTAATTTTGTAAAGAACGTTTAACACTAGAACTGGAAAATATTTGAAATACTCAACAATGAAACAAAGCAACTAAAAATAATAAATAAAAAAATATGAATAATCAGAATGGATATTATTGAACTCATCTTAAGTTAACATGTAATTAACTGATTAATTATTTAAGATAAGAAAAATTTTTTCAGCCTCCCTCTTGAAGTAGTCCAGCTGTTGAAGAATACTCTTGTCGGTTGTAACTTTGGAAGAGCAAGAAACCTTTGATACACCTGTAATCTCTGGTACGTTTCTTCCATGGTCACATTTGACTTGCAGGTGACGTTCTTTATCCAACATTTTTTGCAGTTTTTGAATCTCCTCTTGCTGTGATTTGACTTCAGCCTGATATGCAATCCTTCGGTCTCTTTCCTCATGGAGTTCAAAAATCTTACTCTGCAATTCTTTTTTAAGATCGTCTACCTGATGATCTTTGAGGTGTTGACTCGTCTCTTTCATGTCTTCCACTAAGGGGGTGATCTCGAAGCCAGCAGAGGGAGTCATTTTCTGCTCGACTTCCAATGATGTTGGACTCTCCAAGTTGCCGGAAGAACTTGATTCCCCCTGGACCTCTGCTGATTCATCTTCCAGGTTAATGGGGCTGTCGCTGTCATCTTCCAAAGGGAAAATGATAGCGTCGTAGTCGACTTGGATGTTGAGGTCCATCATGTCGACCCATGAAAGCTCAGCTGGAAAAGCTTCATGTTCACAACCAATCTGTTGTTGCTTCATGTCGATATTCTGGTAAATTCTCACTTCTCTGAAAGGCGTGTAATATCTGGAATCGATATCCGGCTCTTTTCGATTAATTTCGAACGTGGTCTGAAGAGTGATCTGTCCCGATAGAACTGTGGAACAGATCTGAGAAAACAGTTTGTGAGCTACATTCAAGAGAGAGATTCCCTTGTGATATCATAGAGTGATGACATCAACGCTGATGTCATTGATACCATTGGAACTGAACATTCTATTGTAGCCTGACGTAAAAACATTTTGCTAGACAATGTCAAACATTGAGAAGTTTTAATTTTTGTTATCAAACATGAAGTCAAAAGACGAAAAACCTCAGAAATACACAGGGTAGGGTTGCCACCAGTCCGTAAAATACAGAATCGTCCCGTATTTGATAAATGTTGCATCCCGTATTGAGCCGATACGGGACGCGATTTGTTCCATATTTCTATAAATATCCAACAGACACGCCTATCACACACATATCAACACTAAGTGTAACAATAATGACCAAAATAAAACACAGGAAATATTAAGGTCAGCTAAATTGCCATGGCGGGAGATAAAGGACCCCCGAACTCCTCGGAACGCTGCGGTCCTAGGGTAGGCAAGAATAAGCTTGGCTTCAGCCTATTCCTTTTTTGGTAAATTGTGGGTTTGTTTATTGTTGTTTTGTTTGTGTCATGTGTTTAATGTGGGCAATTTACCAAAATAAAGTATTGATTGATTGATTGATTTTTTTAAGTGCTCCCCACAAAAATTAACACTGACTACACTGGCCCTCGTGGTACATTTGGTCTAGAACCAGCCTCCAAACCCAGCTCTTGATATTGAGTAGATATTTTAACCTTCACAATTTAACTTTCACAATTGCCAGTAATAAAAAATTAGAATTCTGCACTAGCTGCTGTATGGAGATAGGATCACATTTTCCTTTTGCATCAGCTAGATCAGGATCTTCAACCAGAATCTGGAGACACAAGTGGCTCTTTGGCTCAGAATATTAAATGATAAAATATATTGCTCTGTTTTATTTTTGTTTGTTTCATTCATTTTTAAGTGCTCTCCACAAATAAACACTGACTGCACTGGCCCTCCTGGTACATTTGGTCTAGAACCAGCCTCCAAACCTAAGTCTTTACTTGTATAAATATTTTGGTAATACTATTTTTAATACCAGAATGTTCACATAACTTTTATATTTTGGGTTGACTGAGGACACATTTTGAATATTAAATCAGGTGTTATGATCAATTACTCAGTACTTGAGTAGATTTTTGCTAAATACATTTTAAACCTACTTCATTAAAGCTTAAGTAAATCTACTCAAGTATAAACATGTTGAAGGTATGCTACTCTGATTGGAGTACCATTTTGGTGGGCGTCCCTTATTTTGATTTCTGAAAAGTGGCAACCCTACCTATTCTCCTAAAGTATGTCTACACATGGGACAGCTTCCTTATTAGTTCCGTATTGTATCACCAGAAAGTTAAACATGATCAAATTATAAAGGCCATGCATAAAAATGGCCAGCAGATGGCACCAACACAAGACTCCACAACAGTTCGTTTGAAGCTGCCAAAGACCAAAGAGTCTGTTTCATCACGATATATTTCCACTGCTTTCTCTACCTAAATCCTTTACATTTAGGATTGTAAAATAAAAATGAATGCTTAGGAGTTGAGTTTCTCTATAATTAACTGTAAACACAACATGTCATCCATACATATTTGCGCCGACCTAATAATTGTCCCGTATAATCAATTTTTAATTCTATCGATGCTTTTAATCTTTGAGTGACTCGCTTAAAAGGCTGAATCATTCGTCCATCAATTACAATCTGTGGCCGTGCATTAAAAACATCTTCATGTCTTATTGATTCCTTCCTGACACAATGAGATGATACTTCCAGGGTTGTTGTTTTTTCCGCATCGTGTAAAAAAAAAAAAAAAAAAAAAAATTAAAAAACCCCAATGCGACGGAACCAAATGTAAAAAAGTTCCGACGGCACAAACAATTTTCGTTTCCATCTATGCAGATAGAACATTTCTCTGAATTAACATTAAATTCTTTCTCATGGTTACTGTCTTCTCTCTGTTGCTATGGTTACAGGAAGTTGAGAACGGCCTCTCTCTCTCTCGCTCTCTTTTTTTCCCCACGAGTAGAAGATGCCAAAAAATGATAACTAGATTGAATTTAGGTCAAGACAACCCTGAGGGGTGCTGGGTGCACTGTGGCACTTCCTCATCAGTATTAATGCTATTATTAGTGCTAAAAACTGGAGTTGCTTACATTTCATCGTTTTCAAATCCTCCAACAATCACTCTGTAAATTTGTGTGTACGCCCGCGTTTGTGCGTGTATGTGTGTGTGTTATCTCTCTCCTCATGACGTCAGCCTCTGACTGTTTCGATTCAATTGGAGTAAAAAGCTTGTCAGCTTCAATTCCATCATCGCGGGGCGATTTACCGCTAATCTGATTGCTCCGCATCGGATACCTTGGTGAGCACGCGCGCGCCTCCACCTCCCATACCCCCGTTCATCCACTCACATGTTCACGCAACTCCACTGAGCAGCAGAGTGGGAAAAAGGCAGAAGTTGGGAGAAGCTGGTGATCTCATCCAGAGACGCGGGGGAAGATGATGTCAGATTTTACATCGGAGCTCGCGGGCTGCTCTTGCTGCTGCTGCTTTAATTGTTTATGTTTTGAAGGGCCACGAGGGTTCGCGAGACGAGAGAGGGCGTGGGCAGATGTAGGCATGGATGTTGGGAGCCATAACTCCATCAGAGCTCAGGATGTTGATGCTTCTGCACTTTTAATATCACTGACACTCAATAATTTGAGTGTCTGTAGTCAAAGATTTTCCCATTTTCTTTCAAATGTCTTTTTTTTTTTTTTACTGATTATAAGAAACCTTTGTTGATAGATATGGAACTAAACAATATATAGTTATTCAATTTGGACTGATTTTATCCCACAAACAAGTCCCCAGACAGAAGACACAAAACTAAACTGGGTAAATAACATTTACACAAAGTAGAAATAAGGCAACAAATGAATAATGCCTTTTCATATAACACTATGACGTTAATATATTATCCACAAATATCTATAAGAGTAGAAAGGTGGGCTACTCAGAGACCATAGGAGTGGTATTATATATTTTCCAGACACATGGGGTCATTTTATAGTGTAATCACTGTTACCGTCGGTTGTTATAAAAATGCTGTATGTACCAAATTAAAAGAAATCTGACTTTGTAATTAAACCCCTTGAAATTGGGTCTCTGTCTCTTTAAGAAACTCCTGCTCTTTCTGAAACTCTGCCTTTAGGAAGTCATCACAACATGGCTCCTCTATTAAGCCTTTAACGATGTTTTTAACAGCGTTGCTCTGAAAATTAGGTCCTGCAAAGAGCTCAGCTGCTGCACAGTTCCACCAGGTGTTTGCTAATTGCTCCTGGCTAGTCTAAAGGAGCTGAGTGGGGGAATTAGTGGGGAGGGCAGGCAGAAGCTCTGATGCTAGGAAACTGCAGCTCCGGGAAGAAGCTTCATCTATGTCAGCCCAGATGTTTAGCACAGCTGAATGGTTGCCATGGAGATTAAAAGAAGGATGCATGATTTATCAAAGATGCATCAAAAAAAATCAAGGCAACACCTCAGGTATGATTTTGATGAGGGAATAACATTATGACACGATGTGAAGCTCAAAAAAAGTCAATTTTACATAATACCGCCTCCTTTAAGAAAAACTTTACAAAATCTATTTTCAGAACCTGGGACAGTAAATATTATCTTTTCTTATTATGATAGGTCTCCGGGCAACTAATGATGAAAATGGAAGCATTGTTTGTTTGAAACTGTCATGTAGCATGTGCACTTCACCTGATAGATGTGGGGTCCATATTTGGGTAAATACATGAGATTTTCCCCTTTTAACAGGAAAAATATATATATATATATATATATATATATATATATATATATATATATATATATATATATATATATATATATATATATATATAATGACCGAGCTAAGATCCTGTGGGACTTCCAGATCCAGACTTCCAGATCCAGACAGACAAGATGGTAATGGCGAACCAACCGGACATTGTGGTGGTGGATAAAGAACAGAGGAAAGCCGTTGTGGTGGATGTAGCAATACCAAGTGACTACAACATCAGGAAAAAGGAGCACGAGAAACTGGAGAAATACCAGGGCCTCAGAGAGGAACTGGAGAAGGCCTGGAAGGTGAAGACCACAGTGGTCATCGGGGCCCTCGGGGCAGTCACCCCCAAACTGGAGCAGTGGCTAAAACAGATCCCAGGAACAACATCAGACATCTCAGCCCAGAAATGTGCAGTTCTAGACACAGCCAAGATACTGGAGGAGAACCTCAAGCTCCCAGGCCTCTGGTAGAGGACCCGAGCTCAGAGGATGAAAGAGACCACCCACGGAGGGTGAGAGGGGGATTTATATATGAAATATATATATATTCCTTACCAAGATAAGGAATATATATTTTCCTTATCTGCCACATTTATTTTCTTTATAATACCCTTTTGTTGCCCTTTCTACTTTGTTCTCTCCTCCACCACTCCCTCAGATCTTCCCTCCATCAGTCTCTCTCTCTCCGTCCAGTGATCTCATTTCCAGGATGTGTGCGATGTTTAAAGTCACACGTGCGTTTCCAGTCAGCGGGAGGCGGTGGAGAGCAGGGCAGGCAGCTGCGACGGGATCCACCCTGATGCCACCTTGTGCTCATTCCTCTGTCATGTTGCTGGCCGGCGGACAGCGTGGTGACATCATGTGGGCTGTGTGAGCTGAATGCGGGATCAGAGAGGCTAACAGTTTTCAACTGGGATCGGCTACAGTCGCTCTCCTAAAAGCCTTGTCCATCGGACTGAGATCAGGAGGCAAAACCTTAACTCTGTTGTTCTTAAGCCACTTTGTAACCACTTTGGCTGGATGTAGAGGTTTACTGTCCGTTTAGACCAATCTGTGCCCACAGTTTAACTTCTTGACTGATGTCTTTAGATGCTGCTTCTAGAGATGCAAATCTTTAAACGCCCAGCAATTTGATTCCGATTCTTTGGATCACGATTCGACTCAGAAACAACGTAGATCTGACAGAGACAGGCGTCTTTCCAAATCAAGTCCAATAAGCTGGGCTTCTGTTTTTAATAAATTTGCAGTCAAAAACGTTTTTTTCACATTACCATAGATGGAGTATTTGTGTGTAGGATTTTAGGGAAAGAGATTAAGTGATTATATAAAAAAAAAGAGTGAGGGAAAAGCTGGGAAGTTGAATTCAGCTTTATACAGAAAAAAAGAAAACCCGTTAGACAAAAAAAAAAAAAACATTTCAGAGTGGAGGCTTGAGGTTTGACCCTAAACATTCAGCCACAGCTACAATGGAAAAGCATATTGATGTGCTGGAATGGTCCAGTCAAAGTTCAGGCCTAAATATAATTAGGAATCAAAATTAGGAAACAAAATTGGGATGTTGGGAAAATTGAAGATTGTGTCTCAATTTGTTGTAAAAGTGCACACCCAGCTGTAATTAAACAATATTTTAAGGCAGCCATATGAATTTTTAGATATTGTTGTTTTCTTTACAGGTATAGTTTAATTTGTTCCAGGATGTAAAATTCTGTCTCATCCGTCCCCAAAGATTTCCATTTCTTCCTTTTACTTACCATCTGTACCTAAATAATTTATACCCTCACATGCCTCCAAGCCCAGTCTCCTGCTGAGACACACACACACTGCTCCTTATTTCCCACACTACCACCCTTCTGCTCAGTTCACACACACACACACACAGTCCCACCCTCCTGCACCATGCAATAAAACACCCACCCTGCGGTACGACACAAAGAGCCGATGACCCTCCCTCCGCCGACCTCCTCTGATCTCCCATTGGCCGACAGGCCTGGTTGCTGGCAGCGCTGCCAACCAATGAGGCGTCTCCAAGGTGATGTCATTTAGTCAGCGTTGATGCTGTTGCTGATGCTGTTGCCCGGCGCCTGCATCCACAGACCCAGACCTGGGGGGCTAACTACAGTCGTCCATCCACCTCCAGGATCAAGAGACCGCAGCCACAGGAAGGGGGGTAAGTCTGCACATCTGCACACATCTGGGGCCCAGTCTGGGGTTCTGATAGGGAAGCCAGATCGTTTGGCCGAGGGTCCGCGTCTTTGAGAGTGGAAAGGCGTAAAGAGGTGATGGAGTGGGGGAACAGATTCATCATGCGGGGGGAGTAGAGAAGGTAAGAAAGGCGAAGAACAGCACTGTAACCTTTGTCATTTATTATTGATCTATAACGAGGCAGCCTGTCCTTACAGAGAGGGGGATGGGAGAGGGGCGCATCGGCTGAAAGACTGGAAAAAACTGTCAAAAGTTCCACTACAGGGACATTTCCCTGTAGAAATTCTTTACGAGAATCTTCATGCATCTAAAATACACTTATGGAAGCAAAAAAGTACCAAAAAACAGTTTGCTAACCGACATTTAATTTTATGAAGATGCATCCTATTGGATGTAGTTGAGATGTTCGATATTTATTTAGTTATTTTTTGGTCATTTTTAACCCTTCCATACACAAGTCAAAAAAAAAAAAAACACACAATGCTGAAAGAAAAAAACAAACAAACAAAACAAGACAAAACAGAAAGTACGGAAATTGATAAATTCTTAAATTCTTGCCAATGGTAAGAACACAAAGTGCAGACCGAAAAAGGTATAGAGAGAAGTACAAGCCAGTCATTCCTTCACTTTGTTAAAAAAATTTTTTAAAAAGCAGCCGATTTCCTGCATATTTCTCTAAAACGTATCTCCAAAGAATTCCAGCAAAGTCCGTAGATAGACTGGCAAAAGAAATCATAATCAAACCTCGTTGGATTAGTTTAGCAAGTAATTTTTATAAAATTTCTTCTACGTAAAAAGAGTAAAGAACACAGTTTGAACTCCTCATGTTGTTGGGCTTAAGACACGTGGACACTTCTCAAGTTATAACAATGATGTTTAGTTCCCCAAAAAATGATTCTTCCTTGTTTGGAACAGTGTCCAGATATGCAATAATAACTTGGACGTAAAAATAAAACAAATGGGAAAGAAAAGTTGATGTTTTTTGAAGGTGTAGGTTCAGGATTCAGGGGTGTGGCATTGTCTTATAAGAAACTTTCCCTCAATAGCTGTTACCATGATTTTTAACCAGGTATGTTGGGTCAGGCATGGGATTTTAATCAGATTATCTTATATTTTCAGCTAAAGATCATATTTTTCTATTTGGAAATGATAACAGCATATTAAAAAGGGGAAACCCCGCCCATCTACAGCGGGCATCTCCTCCATTGTTTTTAATAATTAATGAAATGGGACGTGTTGAACTTTAACTTGTCACATTTTGGTTTAGTTTTTATTTGTATGCATCTTTTAGCAGACATTTTCAGAGTGAATTCCTGCCTTCCTCCATTGTGTGCCTTTTAGAAGCTGCTCTCTTTCTCTGTGTCAGGGGCGACACACAGAGCGCCTTGACTCCAGCAGGAAGCAGTGCATTGATCTGCAACCTGGGTGGTTTCACAGGATCAGATGCTGATGTGTGTTCATGTGTGTGGGTGTGCGTGCGTGTGTGTGTGCATGTCCGTGTGTGTGTGTGTGTGTGTGCATTCCAACAGTGCAGCAAACCTCCACGTTTACTGCCTGATTAGTATGTGTGTACAGGGCTGTCCTTGTGTGTGTGTCTGTCCCACTGGGAGCCATGACAGGCGGGTCATGTAAGGGTGTGCCTGCAGCATGTTCACTCTCCTACTTGGTGGTCATTCTACTACTTATGTCCTTCTGCAAAGCTGATTTTTAAGGCCAAGGCAATTTATATTCCTTTGCTGAAATAGTGGATGCAGAATAAGTTAGCTAGCCTAGCTAATTAACAGAGCTAAGCCTTTAAAGATAAGGCCAACAGAACCAACTACTATGTTAGCTCTGTTACTTGGGTAAGTTAAAGCCAAACTAACTGAGCAGCTAGGACATTAGCTAAAAATGCTCAAGTAACACAGTTTCAGTCAGAATTGATGAAGATTTTCCACAATCTTGTATGATTTTGTCTTTCGAAAGCTGTGCAGAAACTTATTTGGGGGTTTGACTACAATGGAACCCGTCACAACAAAACTGTCAGCAACACCAACGTCTTTTTAAGATCGTTAATACCTGATAGTTTGTGTGTTGCACATTCAATGGTGAGCCCAATTTAAATTGTCATTTCAATTTACTTCAATTCAAATTAAATAAAATTTTGTGCATCCTATGATCCCAAAAATAATTCATATCAAGACATTACATTCAAGTGTGACCACTCCTTGAAATTTGAACCTTAGATGATCAAATGTGGTCGTTAGAAAACCATGAAATAGCCCCTTAATTTAGCGCCATTCAAAAACATCTTATGAATGCTAACTTTAGCATCATTTTTGGCTAACAGTCAGCTAGCGACCGTATTCTCAGTGCTTACAAAGTGGCTGATTGTATTCAGTCTTTACTAAAAACTGGAATGGCTGCCAGATTGTTGGTTTATAAGTTGTGGAGGCTCCTTTATTATTTTCGGGGAGCACTTATGATACTCCTACACCCACAAGCAGCAGAAACTATTAAGACTGTCGACAAAGCTACCAGGGCTATCATTTTTATTTTTACGACTGGTGCTATAGTCAAACGGGCAGAATCTTAAACTTTTTATTTTCAATGAGCCAATAAAAAACCGGGCTAATCGTGTTAAAAATAGCATGAAGCCTTAACTCGTAACTCTGTTAAAACAATAATGGATAAGTGGCTTTAAACTGGGTCACTCAAAAGAAAAACTGAAGATACCTGTAAAAAGAAAAAGAAGCCATGACTTCCATGATCGGAGGAAGCCAAGTTTGGGTAAGGGTTGCGCACAACCATTCAATTCTTTTGAACGTCAATTTCAAGTTAGCCCTTCCGTGAGTATTTGTTAAATGGGTTAAGTTTGAGAAACACTGCTCTAACACTTTACCATGTGTTTCTTTAAACCCCATAAAATAACTAGTGCAACTCAACCACAGTATTGTCAGTGAAATGTGATTTACTGGAGCAAATTATTCTCCTAATTAAACCAACTTTAGTGGAACAGTTGGGTTTCTGGCAGGCACTGCCTGTAGTGGGTGTTTGATTAAAAAAAGCCCATGTCGGTTGATTAAATCTGTTGTTTTCTGTGTTGAGAGTCTAATTCTGCTGCATCACGCATGATAGAAAAAAAGAAGCTTGTACAGAAATTATATTAGCTCTAGGAATTCAAGATAATTCCTTTATTATTCCTGTTTACATGAGAAAGGAGAAGCTGTGCAGGACATGACTAGATTTTCCATTTTTATGAAGTAAGATTTTTAACTAACAATACTTTTCTTTTGCTGAAGTATTTGAAAAGAAGTGAGAGAAACAAGCTTAAAGAGACAGATTTATATTTTCTTTCATAAATCTGAAAGATTGTACAACAGTGGATGGCACCATCTGACATTTCTAACGACAAAGTAATAGCAGGCGGCTATGAAATCTGATTGGGCAATTTGATGCTTTGCTGCCTCTTTGACTTGCTACACACGTTTCTGCCCTATTTATGAAAACTAAGAAGAATTGAATAGAATTACATTTTGCCTTTCCAGGGAAGTAATCATGCCACACTGCAGCTTCAAGGTACTTTTCAGGCAGATGGTAAAACAGTTTGGTGGCACACTTTGTTATTCATCCCATCCTCTGACTTATTTGCATCTTCAGACCTACAGCTTCATCTGCTGCTTGTCTCATGCCTGTGATTCATTGATTCAGGACACAGCAGGGTGGGGAGAGAACATGTCCCTCTAGCCCCTGGAAATATGTTTAACCTGCTGTTAGTTTAATAGGATGTTGGGACTTTACTGTGAAGCCTGATAAGCATGGAAAGTTCAATGCTGGATCAAGGGAAAGCAACACCAAGCTATATGAGAACACAATCTCACTGGCTAAAACAAGCACACTTTAACTTCTGAAACGTTCCTAATTACCAATTATTCAAAAACTCAGAATTTGTTGTCGAGTTTACACAAAGACTGTTCAGTGAAACCCTCTTGTATCAGCTTTCAGTCCCTGCGTTGTCTTCCAAGCAAATGTTGTAGCCTAGTTCAAAGTTCTTCTCATTGTGGTTGGTTAAATGGGTTATGTGGTGCTCAACCTGAAAAGGATTAGAAATGGCTTTGTAACCTTTTCCAGACAGATACATGCGAGAAGCTGTGTTTCCACTGACAATATGATTTCGTAATTTGACATTTTGAAAATAAATTTGCTTAATGGAAACTTGGCAAATTTGAAAAAAACACGTTTTTCAATAAAATGTTTGGTGTTAGGGTGAGGGTTTTTTTAGATGTCTTGAAATCGGTCTATTTCATAAAATTGCAATAGTTACACTTTTATTCACATCACACAAGTCACATGATGAACAACAAGATGTTACTACTGTCGCAAACTACAAAGAAGATGACAGGAAGTAGTTGGAGGATGATGACAAGGTCATGTTTTTTAATGACTTATTGTGTGAACAAACTTATTCACCTGTGATTTTAATTGTGTTTCTTACTTAGTGGAAAGACAGCAATTGTGAGATTGTTTATTTTCTCAAAATTAGAGGAGCACTGACAAAGTTTTGCGCACATTTGAAATGGAAAGACAGCGACAACCTCGCTTCTCATTAGGCCTTGAATTTTTTAAGGCGGGGCATGATGATTGTAGTCTACCATAAGCTGACAGATAAGTTCTACTTAAGTCATTTCATTATGTGATGCATCCGGCAGTAATCCGCTGTAGGTGTGGCTAGAGAAATTGTGCTCAGCTTTACAAAAGGTCTGGTTATTCCCAATAAATTTATAATTTAACATTGCTCATAATTGTGTTTTCACATAGGACCATCTTTTGAAAACTGCTTTAAATATTTACTCAGGTTCTCTTTGCTCTCTTTTTCTCTATTAAAATCAGTTTGATGATCTGAAGCACAAAAACAAAACAGCATAGAAATGTCAGAAAGGTCTAATTGGTTGACATAGGTCATCACCAACTTGAAGTTTCTGCCTCGTCTTTTGTAAGATACGTAGCTCTCCATTTACAAGAAAAATTTGCAAAGTTACAATCCAAGAACAACAGATGAACTGCCTAATCCGAACACAGGAAGCTAACCTGTCTGTGACCCCGGCCTCACTTCCTCCACCATTGAACATTTTTGATAATGCCTGCAGGTCAGTTTGGCAAGACGAAGATAAAGGGAAAGTATATGACCGACAGAGACAAAACCTAAAGCTGCATAACAGCACTAGGACAATGCGGAGCTTTAAAGGGACTGCTCCGTAGGTTGCTTAATCCTGTCCTCTCTCGTTGTGTCTCAGATTCATTGCATGACCTTTTGAGGTTGCCTCATTAAAGCCTCCCCGTGTCTCTGTGTCTGCGTGTGTCCCCTGGCAGAGTGAGACGGAGCTTTGGTTTCCCCGGAGAGTTACATCCGCAGTGACAAGATGACTCTGGCAGGTAAATGCAGACGCAGCAGAAACTCATTTCACCTCATCGCTCCCTCACACATTCGTCCTGCCTATCGGAGGTACACCGGTCAGTGGCAGTGACTAATCGCTGTCGCCGCAACGCAGGACTGCATCATCACTTCTTTAAATGCTTGCTCATGATCCAGTTTAAGTAAACCGGTCTTTGTGTGTATCTGTGTCCTCAGCCTATAAAGAGAAGGTCAAAGAGCTCCCCCTGGTGTCTCTGTTCTGCTCCTGCCTGAACCCACAGACTGCAGAGAACTCCCCTTACAAAGCAGAAGGTAAAAACCGTTTATTCTATGGTAATCTTAAAAAAAGTAAATCCAGGAAAAATGTACTTCTTACTTAGCACTACGATGATCATATCTTGCTACAAATGTCACTATTTGATCAATTATTCTAACACAATGTCATCAAACGGCAAAAGATGCGGTGGACCTGGGCTGGTGCGTCATGAAAGACGTGGAGGTGATCGAGCTGAACAAGCGGACATCGGGCCAGGCCTTTGAGGTCATCCTCAAGCCGCCATCCTTTGATGGCCTGCCAGAACTCAACACCTCCATGCCGCAGCGCCGCGACCCTTCCCTGGAGGAAATTCAAAAGAAGCTGGAGGCAGCTGAGGAGAGACGAAAGGTGAGGGGCAGAAAGAGAATGGCGTCATGGCCGCCTCTGACCGATCTGGTCCAGCACTCCTTAGGGTTTGAGGTGCAGGCTATGACCAGTTCATGTCTAACCTGCAGGCAGCAGAGTGTAGTTTTCCATTCCACTTGGCCTTTTAAATCTTATGGCTCATGTGGCCATAACATTTAAAAAGGGGAGAAAAAGAATTTTAAATTGATAGTAAAAATCTATTTAAATGTTAATGAAGTCTCTAATTCTCAACAACTAAAATTTGCCACTAGGCCTGCAGCTACAACTAATTTTACTGGACAATATATAGTTCCAGAAATTATTGCGATAAACAATACTGTTGTTTTGAAACAATCTTCATGTGATATGGCACATGAAGATTGTGCCATATGTAGCGATGTAAGATCGCTCTCAAAGCGATCTTACATCGCTTTGAGAGCGATGTAAGATCGCTCTCAAAGACTAATAAACTGTAATTTTGTAATGAACACTCCCCTTGTGGGGTGTTCGTGGAAGACATTTCAAATGTCCAAAATAAAACACACACAAAAAAGTATCCAGTAGAATAAATACAGATAAATATAACTTCCAGACAAGATTCAAATAATTTGACAAAAATGCAAGAAAACTGATTCAGGAAAATTACCATCTGGTTACCACCTTCTTATTAGTTAAACATTTAAAGGGTCCATTCATGGTTTTTAAAGATTCTAGACTCAAGATACCTTGGGTGGGGTGAAAAGAAAGAGGGAAATAGAACTACAAAGACAACCATGCAATGATACAAACACAATGGAAGAGACATTTTTGTCCATCGACAGAATGATTCGGTTTGTAGAAGCAACAAGTATAATGGGAAATTACTGTGAAGACTTCTGTCTCCCTCTAGTGCCAGGAAGCTGAGCTACTGAAGCACTTGGCAGAGAAGAGGGAACACGAGCGTGAGGTGATCCAGAAGGCCTTTGAGGAGAACAACAACTTCATCAAGAACGCCAAGGAGAAGCTGGAGCAGAAGATGGAGGCCAACAAGGAAAACAGGGAGGCCCTGTTGGCGGCCATGCTTGAGAGGCTGCAGGAGAAGGTAGGATCCAGCAGGCCACGGTCTGACCAAATGTATGTACTTCCAAGCAGAGACGAATCCCTAAATGGAAATCTGTATTTCATTTCTGTCTACATTTTTTCCCCATGAAACAAAGAATCGGATCCGAAGAAATGTGAAGCATTCTTGATCAAAACAAGAAGGAAACGAGATCACAGGAGGGTCTGATGTTTTTCCACCAAGAGTTTTGAATTTTTTTGGAAAGCCTGCAGCCTGTTGTGGATTTCTACACGCTCTTTGAAGCTTCATCCAGTCATTTGGCTTCACACATTTTCTGCTTGTTGTTCTAACGTGGTTGATGCTCTGACTAAACTGAGTTTCCATTGAAAAAGCAATATTTGCCAAATTCATGTTGCTTTTCAGCACAAGGTTCAAATTGACTTTAGTTTTGCCTGAACACTAATTCTGAAAGAAGCTTTTCTTAAAAATAAATAAATAAATAAATAAATAAATCTGTCTAGCTTCTGGATTTAATTCTGGACTTCCAGTGTATCACACGGCAAATGTTTGACTTAAAAAAAAAAGTTCTCACTCTTTCAGTCTGCTTTCTAAATTATACATGTATTTATGAGAAAAAGATGAACATTAAGGAAATGCCTGAGTTTACGTCAGTAACTTGATTACCACTTGGTAATCAAAACAAACCTCTCAACTCCCACAAGCATGTGGTTTATTTAGAGCAGTGGGAAAGTATTGAGTTGCTCTAAATGACTAAGCGGTGATCACAGATCAACGCTGTTACTCAAAATCTGAACTTTTCCATTTTTATATCTTTAGCCATGTGGCGTCTGACAAGCGGCATTTAAAATGAATAATAACTCCTACACTGCATTTAATCATGTTTAATTTTAAATACAGTTACTTTGTGCTGTTCAGTGATACAAATCACATTTCTTTATGGGACTGGTGTCCTAAAGAAGCATATTATAAATGGGTAAGAGTGAGGCTTAGATTTTTCTGTATGAGCAGTGCCGTATTAGATTTGAGAGGGGCAAAATACTATTGCAAGACACACTGAATCAGAAATGAATGCTGATGTCTTAAAATGTAAATGCAACCCTAGAGCAGACTTGCCATTACTTTTAAAAATTGTTCAGAGGCGTGGTGGATCTATAATCATCAATGTTGGATGAGGGGGAAAAAAAAGTGTAGTTTTTTTTGTTCCTCAGGTGAATTTAATGTCCGTTTCTATCCTCACAACTGTTACCGTTGAAGGAAGCTGTGCTTTCACTGTGATCCAACTCATTACTGCAAATGATTTAATGAATGGTAATGACTTGTTTTTTCCCTCATTTGGTGTCTGTCTTTGTCCGACAGGATAAGCACGCAGAGGAAGTCAGGAAGAACAAGGAGATGAAGGAGGAGGCCTGCCGATAGATCTGACAAAGTCGAGAAGAGAGACACGAAAGGGAACAAAAGCAGCGCAAAAAAAGAGAAAAAAAGGACTTAACGGTGACTTCAATGAGCTTTTAAGGAAGGCTTTTAAATTTGATGTGTGCTGTAAGACTTCTTATGCTGTACAAAGTTTAGCCAATGCTTGATGTAGATTTCTCTCATTCTTTCTCTAAGGAAAACTGGATGGGGGTAGGCTGGGTGGGTGGTTAGGTGACGACATTAACACAGACAAGTATTCAACAGCTATGATTTCTTCTTTGTTGCAGAATGAAGCAAAATCTAATTGCAGCTCTTTCTTCTTCGTAGTTTGTCAGTAAAGAGAAAATTAAACTCGCCTGAGTTTATTTTCTCTCATTACCGTATGTTGGTTTTGCAGCAATACAAACAGAAAGATGAATTCTCTCCGAGACTACAACTCTGAAACACGGAGCTGTAATTTGAATTGTTAGCTCTGTAAACATGAGGAGTGCATTGACGTTCTACAAACTGGCCTTGGAAAAACAAAACAAAACAAAACAAAAAGAAAATCCCTGGAGCCTTGCTCCAACACAACAAATAGAAAACCAAAAGCTGTTTATGGTTAAGACTCACCAAAAAGTATGAAATTTCTTTTTTCTCTTCCAATGTTGTTTGTGAAATAGGGCGTGGAAAAAAAAGCTTAATAAGTAAAGAGTTCATCTGCCATTACCAGGCTCTGTGAAATGTTTGTGTAGTGTAGTATCACATTCATTTAAGTCTCTTCAACTTAGAGCACTGATTGCACTCTTTTTTTCATTAAGCACAACTCAAAAGCACACATGCATACCAGAGTTCTCATATACAGTGAAGCTGAAAAGACAAAGGAAAAGGCAAAGCAGTGATTAATGTCAGTTCACAATTTGCTACGATTCCACGGGTTAAACGGCAAAGTCAGTCTACTTGTCTCTGTGCTCTTATTGTTTCTTTTTCATTTTGAAGGTGAACTGAAACCAAAATAGAATATGCAGGAGATTGAAATGTGCCCGAACAACTGAGTCATACTGACTTTATCCTGGCTTGACTTAAAGCGTCTAAATGTTTGTACTGTAACTGGGGGAGGAAATGGGGTGGCTTTGGACTTGCTGTAACCTTGTGCTGATGTGTATCTGGAAGGAGGGTCTGATTGTATTCATTTGGCATGATTAGTAAAGAAAGAAAAACGTACATAAATTCA
>NW_015113056.1:311257-352411 GCF_001443285.1 Poecilia latipinna | reverse complement strand
TAACTTTGACTAAAGAAAAATTTTTTAAAAAGGCAGCTGACATGTTTTATAAAATGTAGCCATGCAATATTTGCACTGAATTTCCACAAAGAATGACACAAAGAGCCAGTAATGTTTCTAGATCTGATTTTTACAACGGTGTAGGTGGAAGAAGAAAGAGTAAATTTCAGCCAAAAAACTCAGAAATTTGGAGTTTTTTTCTAAGAATTTCTGAGACTCTTAGATTAATCTCAGAAATTTTCTAGAAAAAAAAAAAAAAACATTTCTAAGCTCCAAAAGATGAAAATTAAAGTCCAAGATTTCCAACTTTTCAAAAATCTCAAATATTCTGAGTTAAGAAGGTTTTTTGTGAAAATGTACTCCTTTTTTTAAATCTGTCTTCAACGTTTTCTCATCAAGTTGGAATCTATATGTTGTTTTTTTTTTATTACATTTTCCATCCCACTGAAGAAGAAAAAATAATCTTTTTTTGCTAAATGTGATCTTTACCTTTATTTCAAATCCTAAAAATAGAAATAAAATGGGACGTCCCATTTTACTATACAAATTCCCTTCATTTCCTATATTTATCTAAAATTCCTAGTTGTCTTGCGGCTCTAAACGAGTTTTATTTGGCTGGCCTGACAGTAACAGTGTCTCTCCTGGTTGCAAAGGTTGCAGATCTCTGATTCAGAGAGATCAACCAACCTGACGGTCTTGTTTTTGGACTGTGGGAAGAAGCTGGAGTACCCAGAGAGAACCACAGGGAGAACATGCAAATGATCCAGGCAACAGTGCTACCAACTGAAGACATTCAGCATTTATGTTGGATTAAGAACATGAATCTTCTTGTTTTGACAGTGATTTTTGAGGAAACAAACAACTTGTGTGAGGGAATTAAGAAAAAATCCCCCCATCCTCTCAGAGGCTTAACATTAGCTGCTTGCAATGTTGCCTTTTTAAACATCCACAAAGTAGAATGCACTTTGCTGCAGCCGTTACACGAAGGAGTGGCTTAATCAGCACCATATGCCAGAAGTTACACTGACTGGGTTATTTTGAAGCCGTCTGTTGCTAAAGCAACACCAACACTTTTTATTTAACACTACACCAAAGATTTTGATGCTGGCATTTTTACTGTGTGGCATGTATGAGGATGTGGAGCGAAACTCTTTCAAAAGAAAAGAGATTAGGATGTACGCCATCAAGGCAAAACCCACACACTCTCATAAATACAAGAAAATCAAAATGCACATGTTAGGACAAAAAAAAACATGCACCCACAGACCAAACATGCTCGCTCCCTCCCCGCTTCCCTCGCTTGTGCAAACACGCACACGCAGAGTGGCCTCAGTGTTGGTTGTTGCCTGTGGGCCTGTGGTCTTTGAACTGCCTCTCAGACTCCAGTCTGCTCAAATTCACCATCAGAGATCCAGCTCTCTGCCTGCCTAAACTACTCCAACTCAAACACACTCAAAGAAAGAAGAAACGCACGCACAGCCAGGCAGACAAACACATCAGACTGGGATGGAGCTCTGCTTCAACCGGCACAAGTTCTCTGGGAAATTAGAGCTGGTTTCCTACCTGGAGTCAAACATCCAGCAGCCCAACCTGAAACTTCTGGAAATTGTTCCAGAGCTCATTCTGCAGTCCAGACTTCTCTCACGGTTGTTTGGCTTTATTTACAGATTTGACGCTTTTTGCAAAAATGCATAAGTTCAGGAAAACTCTTGGATTCCTTTTTTTTTTTTTTTTTAATATATTATTTATATTAAGTTGAAAAGTACAACAGAGTATTAGGACCATGCTAACAAAATAAAATTACAAGAATAAAATCATAAAATTACAAGTTATAATATTACAAAACAAAAATAAAGTTGCAATATTACAAGAATAAAGTCGTAGTATTATGACTTTGGTAATATCCTCACTTTATTATGGTAATATTATGACTCATTATACTATAACTATAATCTTATTTTATTTCAACATTGTCAGTAATAACATATCGAAATTGACAAGTGATCAATATCAATAAATACTAGGTTTGATAGCATATTCAATATATATATAAATATATATATTGACTGAACTCCAATCCAGACCCACGCAACATTCAAATTCAATTCAATTAAAAAAATACCTTATTGATCCCAAAAAGAAATCAAATGTTGTTGGAACTCACATTAATTCAAAATTTCTCAAAAAGTTGTTTTCAGGGAGAAAGGCTTTAGCTGCTCACCCTCTCTCAGCCAGCTGAGAAACGTTGGCCACATTAACTCTCTAACTCTGGTTACCTAGCAACTCATGCATTCCCTGGTTACCTAGCAACACCGAAACCTTAAACTTGTGCAGCAGCAGTTTAAGGTTTAGGTTTTTCCTTATGTCTGCTTAAAAATAACATAACTGCGTGGAAAGAAAACTATGGACAAAAGAGGAAATGTTACTCCACCAATATGGCAGAATTCTGATTATTGAAAACAAAAAACTGAGCAATTATTGATATTGACTGATGTGAAGCTCTTATATTAGATTTTTCAGCCACACCGTCCAGCCTTAAATACTCGCTACGACACAGGATGAGCTGAAGTTTTCTTTAGTGTCGGATGAAATCTGCTAAATCAAAGTCACAGTGCAGCCCCACTGGTGTGAATGAATGGCATCTTCAGGTAGGAACAGCTGTATTTATAAAGTGGCATTACATCCCCTTGAATGTTCATAAACCACATAAAGACATCAGACTTTTTCATCAGGTGTGCCAACAGGTATTAAGGTGATGAAAGCTGCAGAATTTAATGCAAAGTGAACATTACAACCGAAAAATGTTACGAGATCCTTTTGGTCAACACACCAAAGGCTGTAAGACTTTATAGTCGCGGCGTTGTAGCAGATAATTTCCTGCCTGGCATCTTCCCACTTTGATCCAGGCTCCTTCCCCACACAGTCAAATGAGAGATGATGTGACTGCGCTGTTATACGCCGCGCGTGTAGGCTGTGTCTTCGCTTTAAAGAGGAGTTTCAGAACTGAGAAACCTGTCCTGTTCACTTTCTCACGGAAGCTAATTTACCGGCGCTCGCTCGCTCGCTTGCTGGTGACACCGAGGAAAGGGAGCCGCTAAGCTGTTTGTATCACACGTGTTTGTGTTTTGGGGGGAGAAAAAAAGACTGTTTGAAGAGGGAACGGATACATTTTCCTGCTCTCTCCTCCCATTAAACATATTTGTACATTTCATCTCCAATAAAAACAGCAAATCAATCTCATTTGGCGCTCTTCAGAGGGCTCTTTGATGTGAATGACCTCCCACTTTCTGCATCAACTGGAGCCCAACGAACACCCCGCAAAAAAGTGATATTTATCCCACTTTCCAAAATTATTATTTTTTTTTTCCAATGGAAAATCCTTGAAAATTTCATCAAACACATTCTAATCAGGGACTCCTCAGGTCAGCTAATGAGTTGGCAGGAGTGGAGCCCTTTCCAGGCGGTTCTCTTCAAAGGGCCGGCTCATTAGCGTTAGCAGCTCTGATTATGATACTTTCACATGCTCCCCTCACACACACACACACACACACACACACACTTGTATAGAGCTGTGATTAGCTCAGTTAGCATCATTAGCAGCCAAGGTCAGTGTTTGAAGCCGGAGACAGACAGGCTACCTCCTCCTTCCTTCAACCAGCCTTTCAAAATGTCTCCCAGCTCCAAAGTTATATCTCTGCAATTAGACCAGAAGAAAAAAGAAAGGAAGTGGAAAGCAAAGGCATTTTTTTTAAATTTAGCAATAAATTAAAAAATTTAGTTTGTCCTTTTTTGTCCTTTAGCATTCAGGTTTTAATCTGCCAGCATTTCCCTCCGTTGTTCTGTGCAGGCAACGAGATAAATGGTTCTCCACAACTCCACTGAGAGTTAATTAAAAAAGATAGGTGGGGAAAAGTGTCACTACTTTTTGGATTATTCAGCACTCGTTTTGCTCTCAACACGTCTTGTTGTATGGCTCTGTGCAGGGGTTCAAAATGACTCCTGACACTGATTGGACAATTGGAGAGCAAATAAAAATTTTAAGTTTGGTGCAAAATCAAAACAAAAAAGTGTTTCATTAAATAACCCAAAAAATGGACAATTGGCAAACATGATCTACAAATTAAAAAGCTGATTTCTCAAAATGGGAGGACAAGATTGACATTTGCCCCATTCTCAACACCGAGACTTTACTGGGATATTTTGTTTTTGTGACGTTTCTTTAAGAGTTCATTTTAAAATCGATCTGTTGGCTATTAGATTAAACTTTTATGAGGGCATGCTCAAGCAATCTTAAGAGACTCTTCAAAAACAATCTTAAAACTTTTCAGTCACCCACTTTCACTGGCTGAAAAACGTATCACGACATAAGCATTTCATATCAATCAATATCAATAATTATTGATCAGTTTTTTGTTTTAAATATCTGAAATATTGCCAAACTGTTGGCTTGATCTTTCCTGTTTTATCCACAGTTTTCACTCCACACTGTTTATTTTAAGCAGCTCTGAGGAACAGAGGTGAAACTTTAAACTGCTGCTGTGACAGTTACTCAGCAGGTTGTTGCTAGGTAACCACAAGTTACTAGACAAGTTGTTGCTAGGTAACCAAAGAGTGAGGGAGTTAGTTGAGTCCACCAACCTTGCTTAGCTAGCAGTGATACAGATAATGACTTTCCTCTGCCTACACCCCCCAGAATGCTGTGCGGTTTTGTTTTTAATTTTACCGTTTACAATTTTCCTTGTTAAATATTATAATTTTACAAACTGTGACAATAACAGCGAATCACATGCTAAATTTATAGTTTTGTGTAGCACCACTATAATTGCAGTAATCCATTTTATCTGCTATATAACTTTTTCCTTTTCTTATGTTTTTCTTTGTTTAAGAGTGTAATAAAGTTGTTGAACAAAATTTTAATTTGTGTAACATTTCCAATGGATTCTTTGAGTTTATGGGTCATGGACAGAGGAGGGAAGAGTACCCAAAAAATTTACCCACGTAAGATCATCACTACTTCAATATAAATCCAGGAAATTAAGTAAGTAAAATGAGTAAAAATGTATTCTGTAAAAAGTCTATACAAGTACTGAGTAACTGATCGAATTATCAATCATTTCACATTTATAAAACTACATTGTCAACAGGACAAACTCTAAAGTTTTGATATTTTAAGGACCAAAATGACAATAATTAATATAACTAACAAAAAAATAACTAAATCAAGCAAAAAAAGACATTTCAAAACAGTTTCTTTGAATAAAAAACTTATGAAACTTTAACAAAAACTGCAGGTGTGTGTCTGTGTCTGGTGAATCTTTGATTAAAACTTGTTTTTCATTCAGTGGGGAGAAAATCCAGAAATTTTACTCAAGTAAAAGCAGAGATACTTCATAATAAAGTTACTGGAGTAAAAGTAAAAAGTACAGTGTAGTAAATGTACATGTTTTCAAAAGAGTTACTCAAGTAAATATAATTGAGTAAATGTAACTAGTTACTCCCCAACTCTGGTCACGGATGCAGTGGGTTTAACCGAGATCGACTGTGACTGTTTAAGGAGCTGTGTGTAAATGTGTGCAGGAGCTGGAAACATGAATCCAGGGCTTCTATGTGCACGCAGGCGTGACTGTGTGTGTGTGTGTGTGTGTGTGTGTGCTCCCAGAGAAAGCCAATTGAAAAACCTCTCTGTAGTCTATCAGATTAGCTCCATTAGTGGATTAGCCGGATTAGCGGGTTAATTGCAGTCTGCTGCTGCGTTGGTGCGCAGAGGCTAATGACGGCTAACGCCGGTTAATCGCCCGGCAACGAGCTCGTCTGGCAACATGGCGCACACGTCAGGGAAACCAGCGTCCAGCAGCTTCCCATGAGGATTAGCACCTAGACATCACTGCTAGCTAACAGCAACACCTCTTTCGCTTGGCTTTTTTGCCACATTTAATTATGAAAACAATAATTAATGGAACACGATAAAAGCAAAAATATAAAAACAACAATAAAATACATTGCATAATATAAGATAAAGTGATATTTTAGAGTATAAAAAAGGTATTAAAGGAAATTATTCTGTATAAAAATGCATTTCAAAAGAGGTTTGATGATGTTTTCTAAAATTCTAGATTTATTGTGAAATGTTCCTGTTTTATATAGATAATGTTTGTTTTGTCTCTAGTCCAACTTGGTTTAGTTTTTTCCCCACTTATGTATTTTAGTCCTACACTGTAAAAAAAAAAGAAAAAAAAAAAGATGGATTTTACCATATAAATTCTGTGGATGCCAGAATTTTATGGTATAAATATCAAATGTATTTGGTATAAATTATTTGCTATTTATACCAAATTCTACTTTATAAATCCAGATTTTACCATATTGATAAGGTAAAATCCAAAACAACAATAAAATTGTTAAAAATGTAAATCCATATTTATACCATAGAATTCTGTGGAGGCCAGAATTTTACAGTATTTATACCAAATGTATCAGGCTGTTTGGTATTTAAACCAAATTTTACTGCATAGATGTAGATTTTACCACAGTGATTCAGTAAAATCTGTGTTTATGCCATAAAATTCTGTGGAGCTGCCAATATTTCACTGTTTTTACAGTGCATTGTTAACCCTTGAAACACATTTGTTCCCCTTTCTGGTAAAACACTTGTTACAGAAATATGTTAACAAACAAATCCTGTAACTCAAACAGTGCAATTAGTAATTGGACAGTAACTCCTGTACGAGAAGCCGTCCGGCTCTGCGGATCAGCACCTTGAGGCAGATGTATAAACAAAACCAAAAATCAACCTCAATCACCGCCGCTGGAGAAAACGAACAGAAAAAGACGATCAGTCCAATCTGCGGCGCGTCTGGCCGTTAGGATGCGGCGTTTGGAGCCGAGCGGATGCCGTGTTATTGATGCGGTAGCCAATGAGGTCTGACACATGGCTTCAGGACAGGAAACGCCAGGGGTTATGGGTAAAACGGGTGTTAGCAAGCGTGAGCCGAAAACGCACGTTGCTGGCATGCAAAGAAAACGAGATGGAAAGCGTGTCCACGCGCGTACACACTCTCCATATATTCTGTGGGCACCTCGGCCTCATTAAGGGGAAGTGGAGGGCTCCCTGCTCATCTTTTAAAGATAAAACAAAGTGCTGTGATGTCATACCTCATCAACCTCCGCTGAGGAGACGAGAAGCACTTTAGTAGAAAGAGCAGAGTGTGCGATCGCCTGAACGCACAGACCTCCCTCTGACACTCGCTCGTGCTTTTTTTCCTCTTCCTCACAATCGTGGCGGCAGCGGATGGTGGATGAGGGATGCATGTTGGTTCGGGGCTAAACATGATATCTCCTTTCCCCAGGGCCAGCCAATCAGAACAGCCTGCCAGGGAAAAACAGCAAAAGCACTCAAGATTGGCCAGAGGAAGACACACTCCTAAACACATACATGCTAACATGCACATAAACCTACAAAAAAAAAAATATAAAAACACTCTGAACTCCTTTAAAAACAGCCATTCAGACAAAGAAATGCATGAGAAAGACCCGGAAAGTTGCTGGAAAATTAGCATGTATATCTTTTTAGAGTGTATATCAGCTACCAGCAGTATGCGAGAACAAAGCTGGGACTGTGTGTTCTTAGAGTTGCACCAGTTTCTGCTGGGGGTTGGTCCTTAGGGTGGGAGCTGGGGGGTACGGAGCACAGGAAGTAAGCACCTGGGGGGGCAGCAGTCAGGAGAAGCGCCTAGAGGTCCAGGGCAAGACACGATCGCTGCTACCGGCTCTGTTTTACGGAAGGAGGATCCAGGGGAAGCGTTTACAGGGGAAGCAAACCCCCCTATTAAAACCACATTGGGTTTTGAAGACAGTCGACACAAATCAGCGCAAGAATTTCATGTTTTTCACAAGTTGTTTCTTGAACCCTGATGGTGCTATGAGTGGTTCCCCTTGAGCATAATTTGGTCACAAAGACATGAAACTGCTGTGTTGTCTAGACAAAGATAAAGATGAAGTAGCCTGTTCTTTTCTTAATGTCACTGAAACCTGATCAAATATGTCAAAGGAGGCTTATTGTTGCAAAATTCAGATTTTGCAAGTATTTTGTGCCAAGCGCTTAAAAACCCACCCAAACTGTGTCTGTGTTTAGCTGTGTCTCTCTCCAGGATGGAGCCATTGATTTTTTGTGTTTTCATAATTCCCTTCATAAAGCCGACTTGCTCTTTTTACAAGCCAGCACTGCAAAAACACAAAATCTTACCAAGTACTGTTGGTCTAGTTTCTAGTGATATTATCTTAGTACTCCTGAAATAAGACAAATCTAACTTACAAGTAACTGTTCAGCAAATTATAGCAGCTTGTTTTAAGTGAATAATTACTTAATATTGACAAAAACAATTACTAGTTCCATTGGCAAATTATTTAACTTATAACAAGGGAAGAATGTCTTGTTACAAGTGAAACAATCTGACTTTTTAAAAAATCAATTTTAAGCAATTAGTGACACAAAACTTGCAAATATGTTTTGCTGAAAATTTACTTGTTTTTATCTTATTTCAAGTTCAAGAGTACTAAGAAATTTGCACTAGAAACTAGACCAACAACACTTCCAAGAGTTTGTATTTTGGCAGTGTGTGAGTACCTTTGTTGTAAGTCTGGAGTCTAAAAGAGGTGGACTGATTTTGACTTCTTCTAGGCGCAGTGATCCTTAGAGAAAACACTGAGAAAATGTAAAAAAAAAAAATCCTTAAACTAGCTGTGATGTGTTTTACTTTACTCTGTTTCTGTTGGAGTTATTCCTGTAGATTGACTTGTGAACTGTCTTTGTTCTACTTCCTGGATAAAGCCATTGATGGAGCCATTTCTCCCATTAACTTTCTGTTTCTTTCTTCTTTTTTTCATTGAAAGTACACCTGGGTTACGGCTTCAGTGTTTAGCTTTGTCTCTTTCTTAAACTGAACATTTGGCAGACCAATTTCTGTCATTAACATTGTGTGGCCTCTTTCCAGTAGAAAGTTCTCCTACATTAGTGCAACATCATTATTTTGTTAAAATAAGAAAAATAAAACTTTTTCCAGATAACATGTTAAATATATGAAATATCTTGATGATTAGATCAAATATGCTCCTTTTCTGCAATACAAATATAGTCAACTTTAATTTTAAAAAAAATACAGGAACATAGCTAGCAAGAGCTACATGGGTAGAGATATCTAGCTAGCAAGAGATAGATACGTAGAGATAACTAGCTAGATAGGTAGAGACAGATGGGTAGAGATAGATACGTGGTAGCTAGCTAAAGATAGCTAGCTAGAGCTAGATGGGTAGAGATAGCTAGCTAGCGATAGATATGTAGATAGCTAGCTAGCAAGAGACAGATATGTAAAGATAGCTAGCTGGAGCTAAATAGGTAGAGATATCTAGCTAGCTAGAGATAGATACGTAGAAATAACTAGCTAGATAGCTAGAGATAGATAGGTGGTAGCTAGCTAGAGCTAGATGGGTAGAGATAGCTAGCTAGCTAAAGTTAGATATGTAAAGATAGTTAGCTAGCGATAGATAGCTAGAGATAGTTGGGCATAGATAGATGGACGGACCGACATGCGTATTGGTAGTAAAGTACACAATAAGTCATGAAATTTGGAACAAACTATGAAAAGCATGAAGTGGTATTTCCTACACTGAGGTGGGACACTTTTATTTTTAATTTCTATTTTTATTTTTGTCAAGAGGTTTGTTTTCCTAACAGGCATTCAACCATTTCACGGTTTAGTGAAAGAAAACCTATCAAAACTCGACCGTCAGTTTGGGAAAGTTCAAATTTGTGAATTTAAGAGCGTTATCCGAGTCAGATCATCAAACCGACGCTCAGGTGTAGCAGGCTGACGGAGGATTAGAGAGAAGCGACTCCTCCGCTTGTTTGAGGAGTCGACTCCACCACTCTTCGATTTGCCTCTGGGTCTCACTTGGTTGTTGACCCTCTCATAGATCCTGACAGGAGTCTGCGCTCACTTTCCGTTACATCATGTCGGCATGCAGACACCAACAAACAGATAAATAAAAGCCTCAGAAGGCGGCCGGATTCTCCTCTCCTATTGTTCATCACGGTTACGTATAATTAGGCCGCACATCAGTGATAAAATAAATAAAACAGAGACCCAGGAGAGAACTGGGATGGTTACAGACTGTAGGATGGGAGGATTTGGTGGTTGCAGGGTCATTATAGGGTGTAGTAAGAAGCGGAACAGGGGGTGGGGCGGTGGGGGTTGAGGGGATTTTGTGGGGTGTGTTGGGCGGGGGGGTGTGAAGCTTGGAGGCTGTGGTGCGGCGGGGGCGAGGGTTGGTTGGGAGGGGGGTATCAGTGGGGAATGGTGTCAGCTGCAGAGGCAGCAGGGAAAGCCGACATCTTAATAAAACAGCCTCGGGCTAAATCCCATTAAAGGCCTCAGAGCCTGTTACCACTGCTGGCCAGGTATCGCACACACACACACAACAAACCCAACACACTCCACACACACACACGTCAAAATTTAGGCCTGTGCACACAACCGCTCACACACACCGG
This sequence comes from Poecilia latipinna, assembly GCF_001443285.1. Lineage (NCBI taxonomy): Eukaryota > Metazoa > Chordata > Actinopteri > Cyprinodontiformes > Poeciliidae > Poecilia > Poecilia latipinna. The sequence continues at coordinate 341,865 of NW_015113056.1, read as the reverse complement.
AATATATTATATATAGATCCATGTGTCCGTCTCTCTGTCTGTTCCTGTCTGTCCATGTGTTGAGCTTTTTCTTTGTGCTCGCTTTTTTTTTTTTTTTTTTTTGGGTCGGTGTGCCCTTTTTTTTTTTTTTGCAACTGTTTACTCCAAATTACAAAATAAGCTTAATAAAGCCCAGCGAACAAACACTTAAAGGTCTATTGTTGGAAACGCAGCAATCCAGTTCGCTTCACTTTAAACTCAACTTTAAGATCCAGAAGAGTGAGCCGGACTTTGACTTGGCCGTTCTAGCAGATTAATATGCTTTCCTCTAAACCAAGGCTGTCAAACTCATTTCTATTTTGGGCCAAATCAACATTATGAACGCCTCAAAGAGCCGACTGTGGTAAAATGTGTTTAATAAACTTCTAAAACTTGAATAAATAGTCGCCTCTGCTACTTCTTCTTAAAGTTAAATAATCCTAAACATCATTTCACATTGATGTAATTTGGCAGAATACAAACTATGGGAAAGGTTTCTGGCCTTAATCCTCTGAGGTCAAAGGTCACCATTTTGACTTTTCCCCTCAGAATTTTGACTCTTTTCCTCTGAATTTTGATTTTTTTATTTCTTCAGAATTTTGATTGTTTTTCTCAGAATTCTGACTTTTGATTTTAAGAGATTAAAGTCAGAATAATTCTGGTGAATTCCTTAAAAAAACACATCATATGGCCCGCAGGCCTCCAGTTTGCCACGTGCTCTAAACCTCTGCAGCTTTAGCTGAAGTTCAAGATGAAGTTAAAGATGACGTCTTCTAGAAGAGACGGCATTTATATTTATATTTATATTGAGAGTGACGGGAACCTTATCCATGTTACTGATATGATCTGGTCACCATGGTAGAGTTGTACTCAAGTAGTACTACTTCAACATACTTTTTATTCAAATTAAAAGGTAGCACTTTAAAAAATTACTCAAGTAAGATTAAAAATAATTTGGTAAAAAGGCAACTCAAGTCCTGAGTAATCAATCATTTATTATTTAAAAATTGCATCATCAGATGTTGTGTGGAAACTTTGGTATTTTAAAGACCAAAATGAAAATATGTTTTTAAATAAATAACATAATTACAAAGTAACAAATTCAGGCCAGAGAAAAAAGTTTCTTTCAATATAAAACTTATGAAACTTTAACAAAAACTACAGGTTTTGTTTTTCATTCAGAGGGGAAACAATCCAGTACATTTTTTCTAAAGTTACTCAAGTAAAAGTAACCAGTTACTACCAAACTCTGCTGGTGTTCAGTTGTTTTCAACAAACTCTTGGAAACTGGATCAACTTTGACATAAGAGCTTGTTTTAACGAAGTAAATACTACATCACTTTTTTAAAGTGCTGGTTCTTCTGGCAGACATTTTTCTCATTAACTTCTTAAGGACTCACTGACTTAAAATTAGTGCTGAAAAGTTACTTGAAAGTAAGTTTTGTCTTATTTTCACATATTTGCACAATAAGATAAAAAATACTTTGTAAGATTTAGTGTTTTTGCAGTGCATTAAAACAGGTTTACCAACCACCAGAGTTGGATAGTAACTAGTTAAATTTACTCAGCTACAGTTACTGGAATAACTTTATTTAAAAAAAATACTTTTAGGAGTATTTCTACTACGCTGAAGTAATTTTATTATGAAGTATCGCTTCTCTTACTCGAGTAACATTTCTGAATTTTTTGTTAATTATATGAATTATTGTCATATTAATTTTTAAAATACCAAACTTTATATTCTGGTTTGTCCGATAATGTAATTCTTAAACATTAAATGAGTGATAATTTGACTAATTTATATTTCAGTAAACTTTTGACCAAATACTTTTTTACTCTTACCTAGATGGCTACTTTTTACTTTTGAGTCATTTTTACTCTTCCAGAAATTTTCTACTGAATGAAAAAACAAACATGTTTTAACCAAAAATTCAGACACACTTGCAGTTTTTGTTAAAGTTTCATATGTTTTCATATTAATATTATTGAAAGGAACTGATTTGTAAAAATGTTATTTTGCCTGATTTTATTTTTTTTGTTACTTACACAAATTATTGCCATTTTTATCCATAAAATACCAAAATTCTCACTAATTTTATATTCTGAAGATGTAATTTCTAAATATTAAATGAGTGATAATTCAACCAGTTACTTCATACTTTAGACTTTTTTCCCCCCAAATACTTTTTTACTCTGAATTGGGTAAAAATATGCTGAAGCAGTTTATGTTTTGCCAACCTGCACGCAGCTGCCTTTAACTCCGAATAACGCAGAAAGGAAAACTGGCGCTTTCTAAAGTGAGAAAAGGAAGCGACAGTGATTTCTGCTGCGGCGCAGATCAGCTGCGGTGGAGATTTGTCAACGATGGCAATTCCTCCCTGGAGCACTACAGACGTGCGTATGATGAACAGTATCTAAACTGTCCTCTGAGTTTTTATCTACACATACGCCCTGTGATTCTGGGCTGGGATCCAAGCGAGCTGGCCCAAATGAAACACACGCTCACACACACCCTGCATGTGGCGGTGGAGGCGTTGGGGGTGCGGGGTGTTGATATGAAAGACGAATCTATATGTCCCAAAGTTGAAGTTCAGCCTCTGTCTGACAGAACACACAAGTTCCTGTTTTAGTAAACTATTGTTTTGACAGGATGTCACTTCAGTTCTGCAGAGTGTGTGTGAGAGCGCCGAGCGCCGCGCCTCCTCTTTATCTCAGGCCTAAGGCTACTGTCACTGAGCCGGGGGGGAGAATGGGAGACCGAGGCAGGCAGACAGAGGCGGAGAGAGAGAGAGGGAGAGGCAGGGAGATACGGAGGTAAAGGGAGGGATAATTCACTTGTCAGCTGCCTGATGAAATGCTATTTTAACTGAAGCTGCTAATAGGAGCATTACGGGAGTTCAACAAGCCTCAGACAACTTGCACATGGTGAGGTCTGCATGCGTCCCATCAACACAGCGAACTCTGCTGCTGCTTCTTCTTCTTCTTCTTCTTCCCTTTATGTGAAAAAAAAAAAACAGCCTCTGCCAGGCTGAGCAGGATGTGGGACTCCACCCTGACGAGGTGGAGGCAGATTTCAAAACAACCTGCTGCATCATTCCTCGCGTTTAAACGTTCTGGAAAGGAGGATTTGTTCAACTTCTTTTTCAACCTTTAATGCGGTGCAGCGATGATTGGTTAAAGCGTCGATATTTCAAACATTTTGATCCATTTTAAAATAATGTTTGGATTATTTTAACATTTTAAACATAATTTAAGAGGTTTGCATATCATCTTGTAACATGATTTAAAGTATAATCACTCCTCCCATCGATTCATTGTTTTAATTAGTGTTTCAGTGACGATAAAAGACATAAATTGTTCAGATTATTTCCAGTATTTTCTTCTGAATTTGTCTTTTTGTATTCTTTCATGACTTTTATGATTTGAAGCCGTTTTAGTTGAGGCTATTGGCGCCATCTTGACCCAAACTCCCTGGAAGAAGTTTGTTTTTTATGTGTATTTATTTATGTGACGCAATTAAAAAAGAAGCAGGAACACAGGCGGCAAATGAAAAAGTGTCTCATTTTTAGTGTATAAAAATCATGCAATTCTATTACTGGAAATATGTAACATTTTGTGGCTTTAAGTCTATAAAGGTGAAATAATTCACAATTTAAAATGATCCCAGACTGAATTTATTTTCTGATAGGCAAATTTTCAAAAATGCTTATGTAAATCAGCGGTTATGACTTTTTTTTCCCCCTAAAAGCTCAAAGTAAAATCTTGATTTACATCTTCAAGTGAGAGTTTAGGTACAACAGAAATGATAAAAGTCTCAGTCTGTGAGTTTGTGAAGGTCACAAACGTACAGTTATAAACTGAAGGTGCAAAAAAAAAAAAACACATTTTAGGGTCAATAAGTGCCAACAAAACATAAACTTTTCAGAATATAAAATAATTTCCAGTTTGACAGAGAATAAAAACTTAAATTTGTTTAGTATGTTCATTCAATTCAAGTTAATTAGCTTTTACTTCAGTCTTTAGTACTGAAGACATTATTTTTTCATTCAAGATTTGTTTTAAGTTTACAAAAAGGAGGGAAAATATGCCTAAACACTTCAATTATTACAAGTGTGAGTTGTAAACATCATATTTGATTCCTCCAATTGAATTTTCCTAAAAATGTTGTGTCAGAAACGAGCAGATCTTTCAAAAGGTTGACTGCGTTTCTGCAGCTTTAGCAAACACTCCCATGCAGCATCAGCGCAGCAGCTAGCAGTACTGTCCACCAACATTACCGTATTTCAAAGGGACATCTGAGACGTGCACACACACACACAAGCAGCCACACACACTCACTCTCACAGAGAAAGGGTTAAGAGAGCCCCGAGGCCAAGTGATTTACGCAAGAATGGGCTCAATAGTTCCTGTCTGCTTCTGCATCAGTGTGTGCAGATGTGCATGTTCGTGAGAGTGTGTGTGTGTGTGTGTGTGTATGTGTGTGTGTGGCTTTGGTATTTAAATTGGACAGTTCTGTACAAAACTCCAGCCTCCACATATTGAATTGCATTACAGCAATATTGTGCAGCATTATTAGCAACAAATCTCATTACTGTGTCTATTTAAAGAATATTTATAATCATTTTCCTCATTCCAGTGGATCAATAGCACATATTTTTATGCTATTTTTCCATATTATCAACAAAAGTTTGTTTCTTTTTTAAGTCAAAAGTGTACATGAGTAACACCTGAAGGCTGCACTGTCTGACCTGAGCGTAAACCGAGAGCGAAGTGAGAGTTCATCCGCTTCATTTTTATGAAAATCTAAACGAAGCAGGCAATCAGACGGCCACGCATCCGGTGCGTGTTTTGCTCTGGGACTGAAAAAGGAGCCTGAATGCCATCTAGCGGCCGCAGAGGGAGCTGCGGCGATAGAGGCCATCTAGTGGAGTAAAATTCATGTCAACAGCACCCCCTGCAGGAGGAAGCGGAAACTACACGCGTGGTTTTGGCTTCTGCATCAGCTGAAAGCTTACTTTACTTTAACCAGGAATGCAACACTGAGCTACAGTTTCTGTTGCACCATAAAGCCCTGGTTAAGATTAGAAATGATAAAAACACAAACTTACTACAGGTTTTAAAAAAAATAGAAGAGAAAGACGATATTTGATGATTACAAGAGTAAATAACTTCAAATTGTGTTGCATCTGCTCTGGTTTTGGATCATTTTATTTCCTTTTATGTTTCTGTGCAGTGATTCATACATAATAAGTAAAATATTTGGGGGTTTTATATGGTGAAATGATTTATGAAGGGGTAAATTAGTCTAATTTAAAGAGGTGGATAGGAATAAATATAAACCTTGTGCTTCTGCCTGCACATTTTCAGTCAAGTTGTTTAGATTGTTGCAGTGTTTTTAGTTATTTGATGACTGACTCACTGGATAAATGAGTAAGATCAATAAATGAAAAAAGATTAGCAACATTCTGTCATTTTAAGTCATTTATTTGGTCATTTCTGGTGACTGAGGAAGTAAATAAAGATAAAGGTAAACAAAATAAGCAATCATTTATTTATTGCATTTCTGAAATTCATGTTTGCATTTCAGAAATCTAAACATGAATATCCCAGACATGCATGCAAACTAAATTTAAGAACAGTGAAGTCTGGTTTTTGCGGTTTTGGTGACTTTTTCTGCAGAAGAATTTTCTTGCAGACTAAAACTGACTTAACTTTAACATTTTAAGTTAATCTGATAACTCTTCTGCAGGTAAATGCTTCTTCTGCATTGACCTGCAGTAAAATCCTGTTGGTCATACTTAAGATTACTTGATATTTATTGCTATAAGACGAACTTTATCCTTATTGGTTTGTGAAATCTGCCCTGGTCTGCAACATACAATGTGAGATTTTCCCCTTCCTGCTCCTAAATGAACTTATACCTCCCAATAAAACAATCAGATCCCATTATCTGCCATCCTCTAACAAATGAGCAGGAAGGGAAACTTGCTGGCAGAGTGCTGAGGTCCCAGCGGCCATCAGCATTCAGCTGGTGAAGGGAAAACAGGGACGCTGCAGAGGCCTTCACTGCTGAGCCGGAGACCATGGAGACTGACATGTCATCCTCACACACACACACACACACACACACACACACACACACACACACACAGAGTTTAAAAGTGGGAGTCTGTGAGGATGTGCATTGACTCAAGGTGTCTGTCAGAGTGTGTGTGGAGCCGTGGATCTCCTAATTTAGCCTCTAGAGAGCTGAGACGTCGGGGTGTCAATCTCTCTGCGCCGCTTTTTTCCCCACTTAACTTTTTAACCGAGTTTCCTTCTCTTTGCAATCCTCCGTATTTATAGCTGCCGAGCCTGGAGCAGACACGTATGTTTGCAGGGGTGTGTGTGTGTGGTATTTACCAACATTAAACTCTTTGTCTCGTGTGTGTGTGTGTGTGTGTGTGTGTGTGTGTGTGTGTGTGCGTGTGTGAGAGAGAGAGAGCTGCACAGCTGTTGATATTGTGAGGGTTAGGGGTTTGGTATTTCAGTCAATTTCCACCGAGACGAAGATGAAGCACGGCGAGGGAGGGAGACAGAGGAAGTGTGGAAATCGCTGGAGGAAAAAGAGAGAGCAGAGGAAGAAAGAAAGACGAGGAGGTGAAAGCGATGAGGAGGGAGGGACGGGGATGAAGGAGGGGCGGATGAGGCAGGATTCTGGCCGGGTGAGCAGCTCTGAGACTAATTAAGGTGAGGGCAGTGGCAGAGAGGAGGTAATGATGAAGAAAAGGATTTACTCCCCACTCTCTTCCTCCAAGACACGCAGCGCTGCGTCTCCAAACCAGCCGAATTAATTCTGCCACAGAACATAACGCAGCTTTAATTTCTACTGCAGGAGAAGTCGACTCAAAGCGACGACGTTTCGGTTTGACTTTCTGACCTGAAGGTCAGCGACTTCAGAAGGAAAACAAATCAGATTCTCTGTATTTTCTTCCCTCAGAGCAGAGGTCACAAGTCCAAACAGCTAACTTTGACCCGACTCCTACAAAATAACATTTTACAGCTGCACAAACCTTTACAGATACCTCTTTTTAAAATACGTTATATATGGAATCTGTGTGTTTAAATTTATAAAACAACAAAGGAGAAAGTAAATGACAAACTTCTCACTGCAAAAACACAAAATCCTTCCAAGTATCTTTGGTCTAGTTTCTAGTCCAGATATCTTAGTAAACATGAAATAAAACTAACTTCAAAGTAACTTTTCAGCCAGATAAAGGCGATTGTTTAAGTGAATAATTCCTTAATATTCATTTTCTTTAAGTTATTTTACTTGTTATATTTGCACTAGAAACTAAACCAAAAATACTTGGTAAGATTTTGTGTTTTTGCAGGACTGTTGGTGAATATATCCAGATGTTGCATGAAAACTTACTATTTCTTAAGTACTTTGAAGTTTAAATACATTTTTATTTATTTTTGCCAAACCTATTAAGATGCATCAAACGTGTGGCTCAGGAAACTCGGAGGGAAAAACTATTAAAATGTTTCAGTTTCGTCCCAAAACAACCAAAAGCATCCATGGATTTGACCAGAAAGCCGAGAAGCTAAATGTGACTTATTTGGTGCTTTTAATGACATTCAGAGAAGCTTTCAAATGAAACCAGTCATTCTAACTCATGCACACATTCACACGCTAAGTGGGAAGTGAAAGAAAGATGATACAAATAAAAAATTAGACAGAATGTGAAAAAACTGCAGCTGCTGTCAGGTAAAAGCGTTTTTCTTGCCGACACATTTGTTCTTATTTAGCCACCTGGGCAGCTACAAGCAGGTAAACATGACTTTAACGTCCTCCCTGCAAAAACACCAAATCTTACCAAGTAGTTCTGGTCTAATTTCTAGTGCAAATATCTTAGAATAAAACTAAATTAAATTAAAAGTAACTTTTCTAGAATATATAGGAGCTTGTTTTAAGTCTATAATTCTTGAATATTGGTGAAAAAGTTCTAGTCAGTCTGGTGGGATGTGAAATAAACACCTGTTGAATCTTCATTATCACCATTTTAATGACATAAATGATGCACTGCAAAAACAAAATCTTACCAAGTAGTTCTGGTTTAGCTTCTCGTTTCGTCTTATTTAAAATAAAATAGGAGCTTGTTTTAAGTCAATAATTCATGAATCTTGATTACATTAGTAGATTATTTCACTTGTAACATGGAGAAAATGTCTTGTTATAAGTGGAACTAGAACTTTTTCATCAATATTAAGGAAATATTTACTTAAAACAAGCTCTTATTTCTCACTGAAAAGCTACTTTTAAGTTAGTTTCATCTTACTTCAAGTGTCTTAAGATGTTTTCACTAAAAACTAGGCAAAAATAGTAGGTAGGATTTTGTGTTTTTGCAGTGCGGACTCCTTCTCTGTTTAGAATAACATTAATTCATCCATTGCTCTTATATTTGACTTCATGAGTCTAGTAAATGATTCTGTCTAATCTAAACTGTGGGATTTCAAAATGTGTCGCTGTACCTCAAAGTTGGTCATCGCTGTTGATTTGTTGTTAAAAAACCTTTGTGACTGACAGAAGACTTGATCTTTCTCGTCTTTGCAGCGTTTTGCGACCTGAAGGAGGGAAAAAAGCAGCAAAGTTGTAAACTCTGTTTCTGTTCTGCAGCTCTGGATCGTTTGGTTTCTTCTTTTCATCCACTGGACGTTTGCTTTTAACGTCTGAATGTGGTTTTAAACTCACTTTGAGTCTTTTTTGTGATTTTAAAACATAAATATCACACAATTAAAACATGTTTTTTTTTTATATACAAGTACAATTTCAAAATAATTTCCTCCGTACTCAATTTAAAGGAATCGTTAATTAATGAAAGTATTACATTTTATTTTGATTAATATGCAACATTTACACATTTTATTTTGATTTACCGTGTTTTTCTATTCTGTGTTGATTTATTTTATTTCATGTTCCTTTTTACCATGCATGACATTCATTTATTTCAATTTGTCTCATTTTATTACAATTTAAATGTTTTTTTCTTGCTTTTTCCCCCCCCGATTATAAACAGATTTATTTATTTCACTTTATTTAATTTTAATTTATTATGTTTTCATTGTCTTCTTTCCTTGCAAAAACATACATTTACTTATTTGTGAATTTTTATTTCACTTTATTTTCTTTTAATGTAAATGTATTATTGTTCTTATACTGCCGTTTTTCACACATAAACATGTATTTTTATTTATTTATTTTATTTTATTTTACATGTATTGTGGACTTTAAGGGTTCTTTTTTCACTTATTCTATGAATAAATATAAGTTTATCCATCTGTTTATTTATTGAATTTTCTTTTACATTTACTGTATTGTGAGTTTAAGTTTTTTTTTTTTCATTTATTGACTTTCCTCCATGCATAAATATTGATTTATCTACTTATTTATTTTTAGGTACTGAATCAACGACTAATTAATTCAATACTTAAAACTCTTTATCTCATTAGTTTAGGTCTGTGGGATTAATCTGGCTATGTAACGTTTTCTGCAGAGCATCACTAATGTGACATTCTGACTCCTTCGCCTCCTTCCTCCCGTTCTTTGGGGCGTCTTTTCTTCCCCTCCGTTCTTCGGGGCGTCTTTTCTTCCCCTCCGTTCTTCGGGGCGTCTTTTCTTCCCCTCCGTTCTTCGGGGCGTCTTTTCTTCCCCTCCGTTCTTCGGGGCGTCTTTTCTTTCGTGGGCCAATATGGAAGCTGCTGCAGCTCCACATGAGGCCTCCTGTTCCGTCCCGTTCCCGTCTCCCAACGGCAAAACATCTCTTTCTAAACGTTCGCTTCCGCCCACACGCATCCAGCATCTGCCACTCGCTGTGTTTTGGTGTCTTGTAGGAAATTAGCATACAGTTTGCAGAACCAGAGTCACTTCCTCTCTTGTTGCCTGCACCTGTCACTGCCTGACTAGAACTGTGAGGCTTCGGTGTCTCCTCAAACACAACCAAACGTCTCTCGTCACACACACACTTTGAGTGGTTTAATTTTGTTGGCAGAGGCTTGGATCCACACCTGAACAATCAAAAGAAGGCGACGCAGCAAAATTAAACTGTAAACTTAAAATACTTCAGACTTTCTGTTGAGAAAATGAAAGCTTTAAAGAGATCAGATCGGGATCACAGCAGAGACGTTGTTTGTGTTGGTCCTTGTTTTCTTTCAGTTTAGATTTTTCTCTCATGTTATGATGTATTTGTAATAAATCCTGGCTGTCAGGATTCACCTGAATTGGAGGATCTGGATGGATTAGCAATACAAAAAAAAATTTCTGCATCAACAAAAAGACAACCTTCATAAATTTCCTCCATTTAGCACGTAACCAGTTCACGAGGCGGCATCCTGGAATTACATGACTGGATCATGTAAAAAAATAAAAATCACCAATACAAAGTCTATTTTTTTACTTTTTGCATTAATTTATTTTAGATGTTTTACAAGGATTATAAACTGCGTTCACGGCTATTTTTGAAAGGCAGGAGTAATTCTGCTGCTGCTGTCTTTAAAAATCCTGAATTTAAGAATCACCTGTGCTGCTACTCACACAGCCGTCTGACAGCAGGAAGTTTCGTAGCTCCAGCCAGGAGACAACGGATCAAACAAAGTAAACAAAAATACTAAAAATTGGTTCAAAATTAGAGAAATTTTCAACATATTTCAAGACTTTTCTGTCTCAGTTGAAGAAAAACATCCTCACAGCATAATGCTGCCACTATCATACTTTTGTGTTAGAAATGATGCGCTCGTTTCATTTTGGTTTGACCAAACGTAACCTTCAAATGTTTACTGCATCACCTACATGGCTTATAAATGTTAAACTTCTCCAAATTCCAAAAACATTGGAAAACAATCGTCCTAACTACATCAAATGTTGTTGAAGTGAGCATCTACGTGTCTACTAGTGGAGGTCAGGAACATGGCTGTTCTGTCATTTATCAGAGAGACCGCATCCTGCATTGTCTTGATAATAAGAGAATGTGGATAATTTTCAGCATGCCACAAACTGAAAATATACGACTTTAACTGTTTATTTGATTCTGTTAAATTACGATTTATCTGTTGACTTAAGTTTGCTTCACTTTGACATGCAGATGTAGGGAAATCATTTAAGAGATAATAATGAATATACGCTCAGCCGGTATAGTTTGGGGGTTATTCTAAACCCTGACGGGTTTTATCCACAATCATGAAATGTAGAGAAGCATCTCAATCAATTTCTCTTTATTTGCTGCAAATTTTGACTGTCGTATTTTCCGCAGAATAGAGCGAACTTGATTATAAGGGGAACTGTTAATACATGGCATATTTACGCTCCTTTTTCATATAAAGCCACCGAAGTATTTGACGCTTTCCAACTACGTCACTTAATCATTCAGGCGCCTTGATGGACGTCGGAAATGAAGGACGGGAGTGTTGAACACAGAAACTGGTTTTCCAAAGTTGTTTTTTCCAGTTTATTCATGGTTTCTTCTTGTTTAAATCTTACTAATTTGTCTGTGAACGTAACACGTCTGGCTGGGGCTCATAGACGTTGATATTTATAAAAGCTGGAAACAGCTAGCTTAGAAACCGACCCATATCTCCTCCCTCCTGACATGTTGATCAAATTACCGACTCTCCCTGAATTCACACCACATGATTTATGTCACTATGTCATACACAGCGTTTCCCCTTAAACCAGAGCAGCATTAAAAACGTAAAAAAAGACGAGATGCTAACCAGTTTTTTCCATACATGCTAGGCTACATGACGGTGGAGCATTGACTCCATGGTTCCCGACGGTTTGACCTTCTCCACAATGTGATATTTTATATATTTTTAATTATACTTACTTCTAAAGTAAGTATAATTACTTTATTCTTCTTACCTTATAAAAACTGTTCACTGCAAATCCGCGGTTACACCGAGGGCTGACGGTCATTGTGATTAACGGCTGCTATCCATCGCCGCCACATCTTTCCTCTTTAAAGGTTATAAAATAAAATGACGAGTTTGGTTTCTATCCTTGTCTTTTTCTGTAGCCGACCGCGCAGCATCCTGTGACCATCTTTAAAGTGAAATCAACTAAATAAAAGCGATATTAGATGACAGATGACTAGTTTAAAAGAAGCACTTTGGTTATTTTGCCGTCCGTCATGGCGGAGTGGGCGGAGTTATGAAGCCCGTGACGTCACGTGAAACAAATTGGTCAGGAAAGTCGGTCGGTCAAAGCACAGCGTGTATTACTCCGCTACGCTCCTGACTACTGTAACTTAATGTAACTAAAACATTTTGACAAATCGTCGTGAGCGCTGTGTACCACAGAAAATCACTTTGAAGTCAGTAAGCAAGACCAGAATTAATCCATATGAATCCACTAGAGGGCGCTGTCTTACTCCAGAACAATATAGAAGTCGCTCTGTCATTTTTTTAAATATAAAATTAAAGGCTTTTAAGTGCAAGTGCGCTTTATAGTTTGGAAAATATGCTAATGTTAATTTTTATTAAAGCTGAGGTGTGTAACTTTATAAAAATATGTATTTTGCATATTTTCAAAACTGTCACTCATAAGAGACAGATAATATGTGAAAAAAAAAAAATCTGCTTTCTCCCAGTGGTCCTACTGCCATCTGCAGAAACAACCAATTACAGATAGGAGGCGTATCTTAGAGCTGTCAATCATGCTTGTATTCCTGTAACATAACATAATGTATTTAATAAGATTTATATTCATCTTTATATTTATATGTAATCATAGTTACATTTATTTGCAACTTCTCACAAAGTTGGGGCTGGATTCTCAGGTTGTAACAATAATTATTTAATGGATTCTAACAGACTGACTCTTAATTTTATTTTACTTATAATTTTGATTATTTCATCAGATTTAAATATAAATTTTTCATTCATTTGTTACTTTTAATGTATTTAACTTTTATTCTATTTATCATTTCAAAATTCTCTTTAATTTCTTTGATACGTTTGACAACATTTAAAGACAAAAACAAGCAAACCTTTTTTTTTTTTATCCAAAGATGTCTTTCTAACTTTCCGTCATGATCCCAGAGTTTGTTTTCTAACATAAAATCAGAAAATCTTAGATGCTAAATGCTAAATTACATTTCTGAGGTGTCAGAGGAGATCTATTAGAGCACCAAAATGTTTCAGTCTAGTATATTTACAGAGAAAATCTTAAACTGGACAGAATCGTGTCTTTTTCCCTCACAGAAAGCACAGCCTCTGGCTACCGAACTCCATATGTTTGCACATATTTGCACATGTTCTGCTCCTTCATCTCCATGTCAGCTAGCATACGGCCACCTGAACACGCTGCCTCTCTGTCGCTCGCTTATCAGAGTTCAGAGCCAGGTGTGCCTGAAGCAGCAAGCTGAGTCTTTGAGCTCACAGGGTGGTACCGCTGGTTCCCACGTATGAAAAAAACGCAGCTCAGCGTTGTCCAAAAAGTCACTATATGTGTCACAGGGGGAATTTTTTTTTTTTTTTTTTTGAAGAAGAAGGGTCTGAAAAAGTTGGTAAATCTGGTGAGGAAGCGTGGAAGTTGGCAGCAATGCTTGGGGCATGGCTCAGGGCAAAGTCTGTATAGTTATGACATCACAACCTTATGGCGGTCCTGATGATCCGTTTACAGACTCCAGGCTTCAATGCATGCTACGTACGCATCTCAGCGGAGAGAATGTCTTCAGCGTTTTATAGTAAACACCTTGTAAAGCATCCGGCAATCAGAAGAGGAAAACTAAAAGATCTGCAAATTATTGCACAGATTCTGTTTGTCCTCAGTTTTCAAACAATTATTTTATTTAATAAGGATAACAGCTTTTGAATTTTTGGGCTGGCAGAGTACCCAAAAATTTTACTCAAGTAAGTGTAGCACTATTTCAACATATTTTTACTCAGGTAAAAGTAAAAAGTTGCAGTCCAAGAAATTACTCAAGTGACAGTAAAAGATTGTTTGGTAAAATGTTCACTCCAGTACTGACTAACTCATGAATTTATCAATCATTTCATAAAGTCATAAAATAGAAAGTTAAGTGGTAATTTTGGTATTTTAAGGACCACAATGACAATTATTCATATAAATATCAAAAAACAAAGTCAGACAAAAGAAAATATTTCCAAATCAGTTTCTTTCAACAACAAAACCTGCTGGCCACGCCCCTAACTCGACGTTTACACTCCCACTTGAAAATGGCTGAAAACAGATTCACAATTATATAACCGTACACCTTTGAAAAGCAGAAGTGAAGCCTCCTGCACAACCAACAAGAACGCAGCAAGTGGTTTCTGGATGGTAAGTCAGCAACAAAACATTTGTCTTTTCCAGCAGCCATTGTACAGCTCAGCTTGTGTTGCTAGGTAACGGGCAGAGCCTGATGATTTATGATGTTACATTCCAGAGGTTTTTGAAACGGGTCACATTCTTGACACCAAATTATTGCCAAAATTAGTTTTAGCTTTTTCCTTTAAGTACTTGGGCTGTTTGTAGAAGCAGTAGGAACTCAAATGGAAGTATAAAAGTGTGCAAATTGTGAATTTTGCAGAACTTGTACTCTTTAAAGACAACTAGGCTGATCTGTAAAACAGGGGAAAGTGACTCCAGGGCGTCACTGGGAGATTCACGTTGCCCTGAAATGATGAAAACCAGGAAAAGTGGTGAACCTTCCAGGACTGGCTGTCCACACTGCAAAAACACAAAATCTTACCAAGTATTTTTGGTCCAGTTTATACTGCAAATATGTTAGCACACTTGAAATAAGACAAAAATAACTTCAAAGTAACTTTTCAGCCAGGTATGGGCGTTTGTTTCAAGTTATTAATTCACTAAACCAACAATTAAATAAAAGTTTGAGTTGACTCCAGAGATTAAGAGTAAAAGACTGTCATAAAAATATAGATGCTTGTGAGCCTTAACACAGACTTCCTCAAATTATCTACTGTATCGATGCTACTTCTTTCTAACTATTCATCCTGTAGACACCAGCTGGACGTCCTGCAGATTCTTCACTCTCATAAATATTTGCTTTTGGTGTCAGACAATGACCAGGAAGCAAGTTCTTAGATGTTGTTGGGATATTCTGACAGTTTGAGGATTGTTATAGCGTTTAAAACCAAGCTCCACTACATTTCCAAAACCACTGAGATGAATGAGATGTTCAGTAATGTCTCATTCATAATATGCTTTAATACTAAGTTGACCAACGTTGAAGCTGTAGAAGACACTTGTCTTATGTCTACAAACTTGTTCCCACAAATCTGGGAGGATGCAAAGCCAATCATGAGAAAAAAAAAACCCCAAGCTCTAAGCTTTTCCAGTTCAAACAAAGTATAGAATACCTCTGTTTGAGTTATTTATATGTCTAATTTGTATTATATGTGTAGTCGTGCTGGACTGTTCCCTTGCAGCAAGAAGGTTCTGGCTCTGTTTTCTGATAGGATGAGGTGGGGATTTTTTTTAGTGTATTTCGCAAAACTGCAATGGAAACACTTTTTTCGCATCAAACAAGTCACGTGATCAACATCCGGAAGTTGCTACTGGCAGAAAATACGAAAAAGACAACAGGAAGAAGTAGGAGGATGTTTTTTTTAATGACTTATCGTGGTGAAAAAGCTGATTCACGTGTCATTTTAATTGTATTTCTTATTTAATGGAGTAACCGTAAATATGAAATTGTATTTTTTGACAAAGTTTTGAGGAAATGCAGCTAGCTGGTGTGAATGCATCTGTTCCAGGTTTATTTTACTACCTGACTACTGTATGTAAGGTCCCAATGTAGCAGAAAGGACATTTCATGAATGAACCTTTTGCACATATACCGTCTTATCGCGGTACCAGGACGTCTTGGGTTCAGAATGGATCAACAGCAACCTTCAGATGTCAGTGCGTAAAAGCTGAGCAGGTTTCTCATTGGATAAGGTCATGGGACATATTTAAGTCCTGCAAGGGACTGCGCTGCGGCGGCAGAGGGGCGAGTCTCCTGCAGAGCCGAGCGCAGGATGCGAGCAAGAAGAAGAGACCGCAGCTCAGCATGAGGCAGGGAGAGGAGGGAGCGCTGGATGGAAGGTGTGTGAGCAACAGAAAAGCCTGGATAGCAGTGTGTCAAGAGTGCTGTCAGTCACTCATCCATCCAGCTGGCTAATTGGCTCCTTACCCTCTCTCTCCTTCATTCCCTCTCCCTCTATCCCTCTCTCTCTTGCCCTCTCTCTCTCCCTCTATCAGGCGTTGCTCCTAACTGCGCGCCGGAGGCCAAAATGCAGATGAGCTCTGCCTCGCGTCAGGGGGAGCTTCTGCTCTGCTTAATTATCTGTGTGTGTGTGTGTGTGTGTGTGTGTGTGTGTGTGTGTGTTAGCCTATGAGCTTACCGGCCCACACACACACACAACGTTCGAGTTGCTGCTATGCTAAACAGCAAGGCATCCTGGGAATTGCAGTGACAGCTCATTTTGGGGTTTTTTCATAGTCTCTGTATGAAGGCTGCTGAGAGACAACCCTCCCCTCCTCATCTTCCTCCCAAATTTCCCATTCCCCTCACAACACACACACTCTGACATGTACACACACTCACTCACACACCTCTCTCTTTCCCCCGGTGCTCATGGGAACGGGTCCGGGGCCTGTCACTAACCCTCCCCCTCTCCTTTATCCCCACCACCTCACCTCCTTCCCCTCATCGCCGCGGTGACAGGGCTTGTTGACAAACGCCAGCAGTCATCAGGGCACCATGGGAAATCTTCTGCCACCATTTTGTCAGCAGTATGACAGAAGTTGTTAATGTCTTGCCTCTCGCCCTGACACGAGACGCCGGGGCTGACAGACTGCTGCACACACACACACACACACACACACACACACACACACACACACACACACATATATACAACATGTTCATACACAAACAGGAAATGTCATTTTCACAATGTAGACACAAACACAGATGCTCATGCACACACACAACATTCATGTCCACATTTTGTGTCCCTCTATCCTTGACTCACACACTCACACACACACACACACACACACACACACCATCTCTCACTCACCTAAATCAGTGAGTGTGTGTGTGTGTGTGTGTGTGTGTGTGTGTATGTGTGTGCTGGCTGACAACTGGATATGTGTGGATGTTTAGTGTGTGTGACTCAGGAGTGTTAATGAGGATATGTCTATGAGTGTGTACGGCTTCTAATGAGTTGTACCTGTGTTTTAGTGTGTGTGTGTGTGTGTGTGTGAGAGAGAGAGAGAGAGTGTGTGAGAAGTGTCTTGGCTCTCATTATGGATGCGGCGTGTTTGTCTGATCGATAACATTTACAATCCCGACAGGAGATTGAGCCTGGCGGACAACCCTAACTGACCGTTATGAGAACATAATGAACTCCGGACAGAGCTTCCTGTCAAACACACACACACACACACACACACACACACACACACACACACACACACACACACACACACACACACACACACACACAGTGCAGCTTCTCTGGGCAGCCAATTACCGTTGCTCATAATCCACTTGCTCCTCACACATCCATCTGTGTATAAGTCAGTGTCCAACATTTGTGCGGCTGCATGTTTACGTGTTTTGCCGGTTGCAGAAGATGCCAAAGTTCCCTCCAGAATCCATAAAGCGTGCGCGGATCACGGCTCCGATCGGAGCAGGATTGGTAGTTTCTGACACAGTTCACCTGTTTGAATTCACGCTTCGATGCTCGAGGTGTTTCTGATTTATAAGCACCTGCAGGGCCGAGCGCCGCACAAACTACGGAGGGATGTGTTCATGTTTCTCCAAAAGAAGAAAACAGGAGGCTAAAATTATTTATTTTAGTTCTTTTATGAAGCTGGCTTTCCTGTTTAATTTGCAAAGTCATTTTAAATGAAAGAAAAAAACGGATTAACCAATAAATAATCAAATTTACTCCTAAGGCAAGTCAATACAAGCCTATTCTCAATTAAATAAAAGGACAATATGACTCTATTTGTCATACTGTGAAAGTAACTGATTCCTGCGCTTATTTAGCAAATAAAATCAGGGAATTTATGTTTTTGGGTATCGTCCACAAGACTCGACAAACTGGACCTGTTCTGCTACTGGTACCAAAATCTGCATAGTTATATCCAGAAATTTGTTTTGAAATCCAAACTCATCTGAAACTTTGAGGAAAAGAAAACAAAGGAGGTTAAAAACAGATTTGTGTTTAATTTAGTCTCTTTTTGCACTTTGATGTCAATGTAAGCCTATAAAGTTTACTGCGACCGCATGACTTTAAAACCTATTTATACACCTTTACCTTTTTCATGATGAATCCACAATATTTGATGCCTGTTCTTATAATTTAGTGCAATTATTTTGCTTTTCGCAAATTGTCTTCACTGCAAAAACATCTTAGTATTCTTGAATTAAGGAAGATATACATGAGCTTATTTTAGATAAATAATTCCTTAATATTGATGAAAAAGTTCTAGTTACACTGGCACAATATTTAACATATAACAGGAAAAAAGTCTTGCTATAATTTAAATAATCTGCTCGTGAAACTATAATAAAAATTTACTTGTAATATAGTATTGATTTTGATATTTGCACTAGAAACGTCTGGGTGTAATTTAACCTCAGTATTAATCCAGGTGTTTTGTAAAGGTGTCAGAAATTTGCTAGAGAACATTGGTGAGCAAAATATCATCATAAAGGGCAGAGATAAAAATATAGAGAAGTTAAAGAAAAATTATGCTGTAAATCAATATATCAGGTGTTAAACATTAATGGAACGCAGTTCAGTCCATCTGAAAATGGAAACGCCTGGAACAACTGCAAACATGTCAAAAACAAAACTAAAATTTAAAATCACACATTCCTTTCCTTCCACTTCATAATTATGACCTGAATAAAATTAAAGTAAAATGAACCAAACTTTGAAAATGCGAATAATTAGGCTATTGTTACGATTTACCAAAATAATCCACATAAATACAAGAATTTGCTTTGAATAAATAACAACAAATGTATTCAGCTCCCAATAAACGCCATGAAACTTAACAGAAAGATAAAACAAAAAGATATTAGAAGTATTCTTTGTTTTTGTTTTTTTACTGGAAGTTGTATTTAAAAGAAGAAAATCGTGTGTTGATGTCAGGTAAGGAGTGCCTGATGAAGAAGGCCCACAACCGGCCTCAGTCTGGATTTACTGGTTCTTCCTGATAATACAGATTATAATGTTTGCAACAACCAGGTATAACACAATTACACCCTAATTCAACGCGTTTCAGAGGACAACTAACGTGAATACACACTTAAACCCATCCTAACACTCCTGTTTTAGACACATTACACAAATGTGGTCAAAACATAACTAAATCAGACAGCTCAAAGATGGCTCCTTAGCCTCAAAAGCACAGTTTAAATTACATAACTTAAAATATTTACTCCTACAAAAGATGTTAAATCCTGTTAAAAACATTTCTATTAAGCTGATCTATGTACTTATTTCTTAAAACAAATGTAAAAATTAAACAAAAATCAATAAAACACAAAATCTTACCAAGTATTTTTAATCTGGTTTCTGGTGCATATAACTTGAAACACAATAACACATGAAGGAAGACAAAACTAATTTAAAAGTAACTTTTCAGCAGGACAGAGGAGTTTGTCTTAAGTCAATAATTAGGGATTAAAAACAACCAGTTCCACTGGGAGATTCTTTCTCTTATGAGACAAAATTAAGAGTGAAATAAGCTGCCAGTGGAACAAGTTGTTTTTAATCAATATTAAGGAATTATTTACTTATATTCTTCCACACAGATGTTTCATTTACATGCAAAATTGTTCATCCTCTTGGTAGATTTAAAAGGGACTTACTATACAAAATTCACATTTTGCACTTTTCAGATACTTCCATTTGGATTTCCGCTGCTCCTAAAAATACCTAAAGCACTTGGAAAAAAAAAAAAAAAAAAAAAAAGTTAATTTTTGGTGTCTGGAAAATTAGTACTTTCAAAAACCTTTGGATATCAGTGTTACCTAGCAACCCAAGCTGAGCATGTTTGGTCAGCTGGTTTTACCGGTGTACAATGGCTGCTGGAAAAGGCAAGTGTTTTGCTATTGGCTTACCGTCCAGAAACCACTTGCTGTATTCTTGTTTGTTGTGCAAAAGGCTCCACTTCTGCTTTTCAAGTATAAATGCACATCTGTTTTCAGCCATTTTCACTTGCGAATATAAAAGTTGAGTTAAGGGGTGTGGCCTGCAGATTTTAGTCCACCACAGGTTTTTATGTGGCCCTCGATACGCCACATAACATCAATAAATTCACGAAAAATCAACAGATCCACACATTTGTTTCCAGATTTTTATTGTGAATTCCTCTCAAAATTGGTTTTAAGTGACTGCTGCCTTACTTGATGTCAAGTTGTAGTCTGTGATCGATACAGCGATGAATAAAGTCACATTTATTTGCTCTAATCATACATCATACAGTTCCTTACAAATATTTCAAAATTAATGCCACAAAATATGTGAATTTGATTGCAAATTAAAAAAAAAACACAAAAATAATCACAAAATCCCAGAGGGACTGATCGGTGTGAAAAGATGTTCAATATTTAATTTTAAGAAACACTTATTGAATGCTGAAATAAAAAACAACTATTTATTGGTATTATTTATTACATAAATAAATCCCTCCCGTTTTGCACAAATCTGCAAAATTCACACAAAGTCAACAGATCCACACATTTTATTCAGATTTTTACTGCAAATTTCTCTCAAAATTGGTTTTAAGTGACTGCTGCCGTACTTGATGCCAACTTATAGTCCGTGATCAATTCAGTGATTAATAAAAAGCCACATTTAACATCATACATTAGCCCCCCTGCTGCCCCAGTTTGCCCAGGGCACCAAACAGGCTAGGACCGCCCTTGCATTAGCTAAAAATTCCTTACAAATAATTATAATAAACAAAACACAAAAACAATCACAAAATCCTGGAAAAGATGTTCAACATTATTTCATTTTAAGAAACACTTCTTCAATGTTGCAACTAACAACTGTTAATTGATATTTTAACAACTTAATGGGTTTTATCAATAAATTCCAGCCCATTAAGAGTATTCAGATTTTTGATATGGCCCAAAATGAAAATGAGTTTGGCACCCGGGTACAGTACGGCTCTGCTTAACAACTTGTTCAACACACACACACACACACACACACACCTAAGCAGGTGGAGGAAGTTAAGTGCAGCTTTCAGCAGGTGCCGCCCTGCGTGAGCCGGCTAGGACGAGATGAAAGTCACCGCTGCACTCCGACTCTCTCTCCCCGACTCCCTGCCTCCCATCACCGCGCGGAACACGCAGCCTCCCTCCTCGCCTCCCCGCTTCCTCTCGCTCTCCGTGAGCCAGATTTGTAGTGACAGCAGCGGGTGCATTCACTAGTCATTCCCCATAAAAGGTTCCGTCTGATCAAAGCCCCGCTGAGGCAGCGAGGCGGCTCGCTAACGTCGGTGTGTGTCTGCGTGTCTCCGGTGTCTCGCAGGGTTGAGGCGGGTTTTGAAGCGTTATAAACACAAAAAAAATCCCTCTCTGTCGATCTCCCTGCTATTTACATTTGAGCTCCGTTTTGCCTTGGCAGTAAAACATTGTTTTTTTTATATTCCCTCCGCCTGTAGCCTGTGTGACAGCCTCGGCTGCATTAATCAGCTCCTCTCGCTAGAGTCGGGGATTTCTTAAACTGGAAGAATTAAATCTTTAAATACATTTTAAACGGAAGCGTCTGACTGAAGTTATGTTAACAAGCCCCCCAACCTGAGAGGTGTGTGTGCCGAGCGCAGGTTCCCCGGTGAGCGCTGAGGGGTTGGCACACACCAAAGCAACGTTGCGGCAATGTGTTGATATAAATTTGCCCATCCGCTGTCAATTAGACAAACCTTTTAGCAGCTGTGAAAGTTGGGCTTTTCCCAGTCAAATATCAGAACGACGCCATGCAGGTGCAGGATGAACTTTTAAGTCGTCTGCCAGTCACTCTTCCTCCCGGTTTTCCATATTCATGTCGCTTTTAAAATCACCAGGAAGCCCGAGCATCCCTCTTTACCTCCTCATTAACATCAGGCGGCTCGTCAGGAGCAGCAGCGTTTTTCACAATCAATTAAGCGCGAGGTTTACTGCTGACACATCGATGCAAGTTGAAAAATATGCATGTGAATAAAAAAAATTGGGGGAAATGCAAATTTTGAAGTGTGTTTAGACTTTTAAGAGGCTTCTTTAAGGGGCTCCACACCCCTTCTGCCTAAATTCTGTTTTCATCCTCAACACAAAGCTTTCTATACATTGATCTTTTCCTCACAATACTTCCTGTTTCTGCTGAATAAAACATAGACCATCAACACCGCTTGAAGTTGTCCGTGCATCAATGCTTTCTGTCTGTCTTTGAACACAAAAAAAGTCAGAATGTGACTTTATAAAGAAAAACTAGAGCAGAAAAAAATATTTTCAACATAAATATCAAAACTACTTTGCCAGCTCGTATCTAATTTGGGGAAACTGTGAAACTTGTTCCTTTAACTTTTATATGTGCAGCAGTGGGAACATCGGCATCAATTTTAGTCAAGTTTTATATCAATTCATCTGGAATAATGGGACAGAAAGAAACTTCTGCTGCTAAAATAACCAAGTGGAAAACAAACCGCCTTAATTTTATTTTATGTTTAAGAAATAGTCACCTAAATCTAAATGGTTTTTCTGTAAATATGTAAGTTACCATATCAAATTATAACATTAAATGATCAACTTCCCCATCTATTCTAAAAAATGATGGATATTATCTCGAAATTTGAGATGATCAATATTTGCTAATAGATATTTAAGTTAGAATTTCTGGATTTAGCTGTAATTTGGTCATAAACTCACATATTTCTAAAGATTTTATTAATTATTTTACAATATAATCTATCAAACAAATCTTCAGTTTTTTAATGGCAAAATTATTTTCTGGAGGTTTGCCATAGATTAGTTTCAAATGTTCCAGAAATGCTTTTATTTTTATTTTTTATTACATATTTCTCTTTTTACAACTTCAACACTTTGCATTAATGATTCTGAAAAAGTCGGTAATAAAACTTAACATTTGTTTTTACCTCTAATTTAAAACAAAATAAGTTGAACATTTAAAGTACATTATGAAATAATATTTAAAACTGCAAGAAATTGAAGGGATCCCAAAATACTTATGAAAAGATCAGCTTGTCCACGCCAAAAATCTTTGAAAAATTTTTATTTTTCACATTTTGTTAAAGTTTCTGCATGCAGTTTTCTGTGCTGAACTGCAGTCTTATCCTAAAAAGATTTTTATTAATGTTTCAAAGAAAAAAACTTTGCAAACATGTTTGATCTGTTGTCTCTGATGGGGAGAAAGTTTGCTTTCCATTATAATAAAATTATTTCTATCTAAATTTGAGAAACTCCAGTACTGGTCAAATTTCAATTTTCAAAAATATATAAAAAATAAGCTCTAACAAAAACTTATTTTTTTAGAGATATTGACACAAAAATGTCAAAAACGTTATTTTATCACTATGCAGCTTGTGTCAAAATGTGAACGTGAACGGGCCACAAAATGAATTTCAGGGACTAATTTGCATTATTAACACCACAGTTGTGTTAAAAGCAAAATATGAAGAAACAGAATCGTTTAAGTTTCATCACACCATTTAATTCCAACAGTTTGTATGACAAAAATAGTACAGCATATATAAACATTAGGATGGCCTTGCTTCCTCTGAGCGGGTTAAACTTCGCTATGTTACATTGAACTCAGAGGAGATGCTGAGAAGACACCAGGAGACAGAGCAAACATTCCTCATCAGCATTCTGCTATAATTTAACGGGCTCCAAGCTAAAATTAATTTACAAACGAGCCCTCAAACACATTCGCATCGCTTATTCAACCTGTCCGATCAAGGCAAAGTGGTGCTTGGGCGTTCACTCAGTTGATCATATGTTAGCAAGTGTGTTGGCAGCAGACATGATGAGTATTAAGATCTAATTAAGGATCATGGGTTACTGGGGATAGGCCTCAATCACCATGGCATGACCCTGGAAGATGGAAAAATTACAAATGATGAAATATTTGTTGTGTTGTTTTTATTTTTGCTGGTTTTTAAGGTTAAGAGGAGGAAGTTACCTGTCCTCCTGCAGCGCAGGCGGCCACCAGGCCGTACTGCCCGCCCTCCTTCTTCAGCCGATGAGCCACGGTGGTCACCAGCCTGCAGCCTGTGGCTCCGAACGGGTGGCCCAGAGACAGAGAGCCGCCCCACAGGTTGAACTTATCCAACGATGGAGTCCCAATCTGCACAGATAACAGGGTCAGAGGTCAGGGGAAAACCACCAGGGAAACGTTTCCACAATTTATCGCATCAGAGAAATAAGAAGCAATTTAGTGGGATTTTATGTGATAAACCAGCAGAAAGAAGCACATGATGATACATAATCAAAATGTTAAAACATTTCAAGTGAAAACTTTTGAAACGCAAAATAACATCAGGCCAACATAACTAGGACCGTCACAATAACAGATTTTGCAGCATGATAAGTTATTGCGATAAGCGATAATATTGTTTTAATAATGCAAGAAAAGATTCTCAAAGATGATTCAACTTTAAATTCTATTTACATTTAACACTGGAAGACATTTTAAACATGCAAAATAAATAAAGAACCCAACAGAAACAACAAAGAAAAAGAATTATGAAGTCTGACGGAAAACTTTTGTCATTCAAAAGTAAAAAGAGAAAAGATTATCATGCGATTAAAACATTTGTTGCTTGTTGCAAAAGGCATAAACATACAAAGATAAGCTGCAGTATGTAACTTTTATTAAAATATATATTTTTTTTTACCCCAATCAGAGACAGGAGGCGGGCCTTAGCACTGTCAATCACACTCTGTCACTTCCCCCTTTGCTTTCTGCTATGCTACAGTTAGCATAGCTTGTCATGAACACTAGGGCTAGTTAGCATAGCCACAGTTGATGAAGGATAAATGGTTTTCCTGTAACCGCAAGTCATTTCTCCTCCAGTAGCATATTTAGAATAGAGTACATGAGATGATTGACAGCGGTAAGACCCGCCTCTTGGCTCTGATTGGTTGTTTTTGGTCAGCATTTCTACAGACGGCTCAGGGAAGTGATCGATCTTTTCACAGATTATCTGCCTCATAACACACAAATAACAAACATGTAAATATCTTTTTTTTTAATAAAAGTTACAAACCAAAGCTTTAAAGTTCATATTTATGAAACCACAATCCCTACGGGTGATTACAGAACTACCAGCTTGAACTTCAAACTTTTCCTGACAAAAATAGTTCAGCTGATCTGCATAGATTTTAATTGATTACTAATAATCTTTACCTTTGCTTTCCTGCCCATGTACGTCTGAGCGAACCAATCAGAATCCATCGCCTTCAGATTTGCCATAATCTGACCCTAAAAACACAAAAACACAACATCATGACAGAAACGAGTCGTTTATTTCTAAGACAGCTGACTGTGAGAACTTACAGCGAAAGCTTCGTGAAACTCAAACACATCGATGTCGGACAACGACAGGCCGGCCCGCTCCAGCACTTTAGGTGTAGCGTAAGTCGGCCTGCAAAAGGAAAGGAAACGGATCAGAGGAAACAAATAGAACATTTTCTTAACTTGCAGTTTGGAATAAAACAAGATTTTTAGGATGTTTCTGGAATAAATTTACCCCAAAAGCAGCTGATCTTTGGGGTCCTGGGACACATAGACAAAGTCTCTGTCAACGTGAAAACATCAAATAGCTGAGGTCACCTGAGGTCGAGTCAGAGGCGAAAATAAAACTGAGAAAGTCCAGATACCTGAGGTAGGCTTTGGGCTTGAACCCCATGGACAAAGCTTTCTCCTCAGACATGATGAGAACAGCGGAGGCGCCGTCAGTCTGAGAAAACACACAAAAACGACGAGTTTACCCACAAAATTCAAGCTGAAGATGTTCGTCAAAATTACTTCAACTAAGAAAATGTTGCAGTCAAATTAACTTAGTGTTAGTTTGTTTATCCAGACAGAAAAGTAAAAGCTGAGGTTCACCAGGAAAGACGAGTTGGCAGCAGTGACGGTGCCGTGCGGCTTGACGAAGGCGGGTTTTAGTTTGGCCATTTGCTCCATGGATGACGGACGGATGCCATTGTCCTTTGAGACGATATCCCGACCTGAAACCAAAAACATGTTGGATCAGTTTATTTAAGCTGTTAGGATTTATTATATGTGCTATTTTGTTTATTTTAGCTGAAATCTATCTCAGATTTTGTGGCTAATGTAAACAGATGACGACACGGCCAAATTTCCAGTACCGTAACTCAGATACTTTGGGCTGTCTGAAAAATTCAAACGGTTTCTGAAAGAGGAGACGTTGCACTTTCCAGCCAATATCGGGTTATTACGGTAATTTCACTCCCGCTTATTGCAGGAAGCATGTTTTACTGATGAAACACTCCATTAATAGATGGTAAATTGCAAAACTAACTGCTAGATATTGAAAGTTCCAGATGTTATGAATAAACGGGCAAATATATTTACTCCAGGACATTTAAAGAACTGTGTACAATTAAAATAAGTAAAAATATCCAGGCAGAGATTTGAAACTTGAGTTAAACATCTACACTTTTCAGGATTATAATCTAAAAATTTCCTGTTTGTTTTTATAAAATTCTGGACACATTTTCTTAGATTTTTTTTAAAAAAAATATTTCTTTTATATTAAAGCCATGAAGAATCTCTACAGATTTAGTAACTCAAAAGATATCAATGCGAGAGCTGCAACAACATATTTACTTAGAAATAATCATAGAAAAGTGAAATAAGTTTAAAGTTTGGATGTCAGTTAATGACAGGATGAGGATTTACCGGGAACCTTAAAGGAAATCACGTCCTCCAGCAGCCCTTGGTCCTGAGCCTTCTTGGCCAGTGTGTGCGACCGCAGCGCGAACTCGTCCTGCTCCAGTCTGGTGACCCCAAACGCGGCGGCCAGACGGTCGGCGCTGTGGCCCATCGTCTCCGCTGTGGAGAACTCGGCAACAGCAGGGAGCTGGTCACACACGTTCAGCAAAGTTTACATCATGTCACACACAAAAGAAAAGAAGAGAAACACAACGATGCCGACCTCTGGGGCCAGATGTGCCAGCCGGATGCTGGCCAGCAGGCCCAGCCTCTGGCCGACGCTTTTGGCCTTGTTGAGGGACAGCATGGTCTTCCTCATCTTTCGGCTGTGACGGATCGGAACGTCGGACATGAACTCCACGCCGCCGGCCACGATGACGTCACACTGGCCTGCTGCAATCATCCCAACAGCTGAAGAGGCAAAGAGAGAGAACATTAACGGTGAACCACTGTGCTTCCTTGAACAGATTAGAGTTGGCCTACGGTCTATACAAAGCATGTTCATTATGTTGTTTGGACCAAAATTATTCTTAAGATAATGAGATTTTAGATTAGAGCCAAATAATCTGCTGCTGACCACAAACCCCCAACTCAATGTTCACACTTGCACGTGGAAATGGCTGCAAACAGTTCAACTTTGAAAAGCAGAAGTGGAGCCTCCTGCACAAACAAGAAGAATGCAGCAAGTGGTTTCTGAATGGTAAGTCAACTAAGCATTGTCTGGGAGACGGGCTTGTCTTCTCTGGGGTTGCTAGGTAACAGCGCAGTGCCAGCTGGATTTGTAACATTCTGAAGATTTTTGAAACAGCTCATTTCCCAGACACCAAGAAACATTAACTTATTTCCAAAAAAAAAACAACTGGGTGGTTTATAGAAGCAGAAGAAATCCAAACGTAGCACAAAAACGTGCAAAATGTGAATTTCCCCATCAATCCAGCCAAAATGTCTAGAGAGCAGGCAGCTCTGATAGAGAGCTGAGGTCACCTGAGGTCATCGCCTGGTTGGAGGAGATGCAGGCCATGGTGACGGTGTGAGAGGGAATCTTGTCAGAGAAGCCGGCCCCCAGCGCCGCCTGGAAAACAACAAGAAGGTCATCCTGAAAAACTTCAGATCCAGATCACACAGATTCAGTAAGAGCGAGCGAGCGTGTGTGTGTGTGTGTGTGTGTGTGTGTGTGTGTGTGTGTGTGTGTGTGTGTGTGTGTTTATACCTCCCGGGCCACGTTGCTGGTCTTAACCTCCTGGATGACCGTCCCATATATGAGGTAATCCACAGCGTCCTTCGGTATTCCTGTCCTGTTCAGCAAACCCCTAGAAAAACACAAGCAGAGAATTAAAGAGAAATACGAGGAAGACTGGAAGTAAACACTTTAAAAAATTATTTTACAGCAGATTTCCAACACCTGAAGTTCCTAACACCAAGTTTGTCATCTAATTTAGAGTCCAATGTTTTATATCAAATATTTGCACAGTGTGAGTAGTTATTGTTAATTTTAAATATATTGTTTTTAGCATTTTAAGAACTTTTTTGTGTGAATCGTAATACCTGATGCTGCTGTTACAACTGGATTTAAGGGATTTGAAAGTTTTCCTTGTGCATTAAATGAAATGTGGATGCATGCTTAAAGCTCCTTACATTAATCTAAGATGCAACAATAAAAGGAGTTCATGTGACCTCATCTGAAATCTTTATGTAATTAAACATTTCTTAAAAGTTTTAAATCTTTATTTTACCCAGATACTTTATTTTCTACACAAACTATGATTAGTTTAGCTTATATCAGGTCCTTATTTTCACTTTTCAAACTATGTTTCTGAACAACTTTTTGTTTTTTTTTCCTCAGTTACGGTTTTGGCTTAAAGTCAATTTGAAAACAGAAGCACAAACTTACTGAAGAGCTGCTCTGGCCAGGTCATGGGGCATTAAGTCAGCATACCTGTCACCAACGATGAAGGAGACGTTTTATAGCATAATCAAGCTGTTTCACAATCTATGGGAACATAAACTCAGTTTTTAAAAACAAAACAAACGCACGTGGTTCCAGACAAGAGGAAAGGGGTTCGAACTCCTTCAACCAGAACGATGTTCTTCACCCCGGGTCGAGCCAGAGTCTTCTTGCTTTTAGTTTGAACTGAGAAAAATAACAAAAACAATTTTATCAATGCCAACAGTCGTATCTCCATTATCTCAATGGGAAGCTGTCATGTTTTGTTACAGTAGATACCTTTGATAGTGTTTTACAAACGCAGTGCAACTTAAATGCTTAAAAAGTTAATTTACATGATGATAATTAGCATAAATATAAACTCTGCATAAAAGTGGGGAAGAACTCAATCCCCTTTTGATCCTTCATTTGTAATCAAAATACTAAACTTAAATTATTTAATAAAATTACGCAGGTTTATATAATATAAAATGATACTTTTTATGTAGAATGAAATACATAGTATTCATAGTAGCATTTGTTACCTTGAGCCTGGAGCTGTGTTGTTGTACTGAGGGAGCGTGCAACTGTGAGAAAAATAAAAAAAACTGACTTAAAATTATGATTATTACTATTACCCTGCAGCTGTAGGGAAAAAAGTAATTACACAGAAATAACATGGTAAGACGTTTTGCTGTTTTTCTGATTGCTGGAAGTTATTTTCAGTAATTTAAACTGTTAAAAAAAAAAAAAAGAAGTTACCAGATCGCACGGCCCAAGACTGGCTGACGGCGCCGGTCCGCATCGTGTTCAGCAACATGGAGGCCATTATGCTACAGACTGGAGAAAAAATGATTTACTTTGAATTTTAGCCTGAAGTTTCAAAACAAAAATAAAACATAAACATGGAAACCTTTAATTAAAATAATAAAACTGTAAGCCATGTTAATTTAGTAAGTTGCAATTTTCTGGTAAAAAAAATATACATTTTTAGGACAAAAATACAAAAGTCTATTATGAATTATAGAATGTTTCTCTATTGTAATCATGTTTAAGTGTGAAATCTACAAAATTCACAATAAGGAAGAAAGAATGGATGGACAGACAAAGAATGGTGGAACAAATGAAACTTTAAACAAGGGGGAAAAAATATGTTTTTCCTTTTTCCACAATAAATCAGGTCTGAAAAAACACTTAAACCACATTTCATGCTTTTTCATCGTTTAAACCGTTTATAAACGGTTTCTTCCTGAAATGTCAAATAACTAAAGACACCTTTTTTTCTGAATGACGGATCGACACATTCAAGTAACATTAAGATATTTTTGAAGGCAAACTGTCAATTTCACTGTACTTGAGATGATACCATGCCCTAAATTTCTAAATTGAACTGTTCTTGGTCTCAATTTTTAGTTTTTCCTTCGCGGTAATAAATATTTGACAATTAATACTGCCATATAAATAGCCTAAGAAAATGAGGTAGACAGCTAGAAGCGCTGAAAAATGTCTAAAAGTACACCATTATCGTACGATAATTTCCAACAAACTAATCTTTAATATTAAGTGTTATTTATTTTCTAAATACTCCTTGAATTTACTTAATATGAATTATTATGTGCGTCAGTTTGACATATTCCACCGCAGTGAAGTTAGTTTCAAGTTGGATATTCGATATTCGAGCTCCGGGGAGTAA
>NW_015113056.1:303696-306120 GCF_001443285.1 Poecilia latipinna | reverse complement strand
TATTTTATTATTTTTTAGGCAATTTTATATTTAAAAAATATATTTCCTATTTTCTCTTCACCTCCATAGGCTGCCACCTTATCGTGATGAACGTGTTTGAGTGCTGAAGTGACTCTAGGAGTTATGCTGTCAGGGGTTTCATACCCCTTGTAGGGTCACCCAATGCTAGAGGTCCTAGGTCATGTCAAAGAGCAGCCCAAAGACCCTTTATGAAGAGCACAATCAGTGTCCCCTCACCTGGACGCAGGTCACCAGGGCACCACCCTGGAGCCGGGCCTGGAGTTGGTGCTCTGTGGCAGCATCTGGTGCCAAAACACATGGAGTCTGGCCAGGCTCAGCCCACAGTGGGTTCACCTTCCCATGGGCTCACCACGTGTGGGCCAAAATGGCTGGGTGCAAGGTGGGATGTTAGAACGTCGAGGGAGGGGACCTTGGCCATCTGACCCTGGGTGGTAGACTTTTCATGGGCATCACCTCTCTGGTGGGAGCCTGAGCTGGTGTGTGAGGTTGAGAGGTTCTGACTAGAAATAGTCTCATCTCATCGCATGACCCGAGATGAGAGCCATGCACTAATTAATGGAACATTAATAAACAATCTGATATGTAGTGAGATAATGTAATGTTTCAGTTGTTGGCTGTGTTTCTATGACTTTGTATTTTTGTGTTTTTATGGTGTAAAGCTCTTTGAAATGTTTTGTTGTTGAAATGTGATATATAAATAAAATTTGATTATATTTTTTGATTTGGGGGTTTTCTGTCCGAGGCCACGTTCTGCACAACTGGGGTTTTGAAGGGATCAATTTTGGTGACCTTGGGATCACGCCTCTGCTTTTGGCAGATGATGTGGCCCTACTGGCTTCATCAGGTCGTGATCTACAGCTTTACTGGAGCAGTATGCAGATGAGTGTGAAGCGGCCGGGAGGAGGATCAGTACCTCCAGATCCAAGGCCATGGTCTTGGAAAAGGGTAGAGTGCCTTATTTGGGTCAGGGAAGATTGTCCTGACCCAAGTGGAGGAGTTTAAGCATCTTAGGATCTTGTTCACTGTTGGAGTTCATTCATTTCTGTCTCTGTTCACCACCCATGTCCGTTAACCAGTTTCAGGACCCGACCAGAACCACTCATTGTAAATGACCTTGAGAAATAATGAGATTTGGTTATATATAAAAACAAACTTTAATGCTAAAAGATGATCAAATTCCACAAGCCATACTTATCATCCAAATGGAACATCATGCTTCTTATGTTACATTCACCGTCCAGCGCTGGGGCCAAGTGTCAAGAAGCCAAGTGAGGCAAAGATTGTAGCAAGTTTAGCTTTTTATTCATCTCTGCAATCTGTACCCTCCCTAAACGGTACTCTAATCAGTTTCAGTCTGTTTACATGTCAGCAGTCACATATAAACATGGTTATGTATGCTGCAGCGTGTTAAGAGGCTAAAAGAGATGGAGGAAAATACAGAATCCATAACATCAAGAATGAGGGCAAAATGGAACAGGAGATCAATAGACGCATTAGCGCAGCGTCTGCAGTAAAGTGGGCGCTGTACCAGTCTGTCGTGGTGAAGAGAGCTGGATCGGAAAGCAAAGGTCTCGATTTGCCAGTCGATCTACGTCCCTACCTTCATCTATGGCATAGGCTTAAGGGTCTTGACTGAAAGAACAAAATCACAAACTAACGGCCAAAATTAGTTTTTTCCATAAGGTGTCTGGGCTCTCCCTTAGTGATAGGATGAGAAGCTCAGTCATCCAGGAGGGACTGAGAGTAGAGCTGCTGATTTTTCACTTTGAGAGGAGCCAGCTGAGGTGGGTCAGGCATCAGATTAGGATGCCTCCTTGACGCCTCCCTAGTGAGGTCTTTTGGGCACGTCCCACCAGGAGGAGGCCCTGGAGAGACCCAGGACACGCTGGAGGGACGATGTTTCTCGGCTGGCCTGGAACGCCTTGGGGTTCCCCTGGAGGAGCTGGAACAAGTGGCTGGGGAGGGAAGTCTGGGCCTCTGCTGACCCCGTGACCCGACTGCAGACAAGGGGAAGATGATTGATTGATTTTTCTTCAATAGCTTATGGGTCATAAGACCCATAAGTTAATTGGGTCTTAACTCAAAATCAATGTGAAATTATTCTACTAGACTGGATAGGTGGGGAACACTCATTTTTATCCCATTTAGCCCTTTTTATTCCTTGTCAGTGGGTCACATGAAATTTAAGCTATTAAACACCAGCCATATTTTTTATTTTGTAAATTTAAATTATGTAAAACATTGATAAAGATCTAAAATGGGGAAAAATGTGGGTGCCTCATCTCTAATGATTTGTAAAACAATTTCAAAGTGGTTTTGAATCAATAGGACACGTCTTGGAAGCTATTGCAAAAACATACTAAATTTTGACAAATAAAATTGCTTAAAATTAAAATTAAAATA
>NW_015113056.1:296832-298938 GCF_001443285.1 Poecilia latipinna | reverse complement strand
AAAACACTCAATTTTGATGAAAAAAATTCCTAAAACATGGAAAATGATTTAAAATGGAAAACAAATGTCTGTGCCTCATTTATAAGGACTATTATAATTATTTCAAAGTGATTTTGAATCGATAGGTCACATGACCTGGAAGCTATTGAATAAAACCCCTCAATTTTGATGAAAAAAAATTCCAAAAAAATGGAAAATGGCTCAAAATGGAAAACAAATGTCTGTGCCTCATTTATACAGACTAGTAGAACAATTTCAAAGTGATTTTGAATCAATAGGTCACATGACCTGGAAGCTATTGAGGAAAACATTATATTTCTTTGACAGGAATGTTAGGTTCGGTAATTTGTTGATAGTCCCTAAGTGAACCTTCGGGCGCTGCGGCCGGGAGCGGTGGAGAACCGCTGGCCGACAGTAGCGTTCATAAATCGGATCAACCTTGAGCTAAACGCCGCTTACTCCGCGGAGCTCGAATATCGAATATCCAACTTGAAACTAACTTCACTGCGGTTTTATATACTTGTATTATATATATTTAAAAAAAAAAAACTAAAGAGTTACCTAAGAATAATTTAATACTCGGTATCCAAACGCATATATCAAAACACACACACACAGACACCGCACACACACACACACACACACACACATTGCCTCTGTTCTCAGCCTGTTCCCGTAGCAGTGGATTTTCTCCCGCATTATTTTCCTCCAACAAAATATTCCACTGAACGAAGTACGTACAGCTCCCTTTTAACCTTCGTCTTCCCATTTCTGACGCTGGATCTTCAATATCCTCACGTTTGAAATACCAGGCGACTACAAACCGTGTGTTAGCTTTAGTTGCTAAGTTTTGGCTACGGTCTGTTGTCGCCCTTATATCAGCAGGAAAATGAAAAAATTAAGCACTGGATTGTACCAGCTAATTACTGGACACAACGGCACACAGAGGGTTGCCACCTTTCAGAAATTAAAATAAGGGATGCCCACCACAGCGCATGTCACTTTACTTTCATGGGGTGGGATGGCCACTGCAGCGATAGACAATATTTTATGGCAGTGTTTTTTTATTTTAAAAAGTGATCCAGAGTGGGTGCTGTCGTGGCGCAGGGGCAACGCACAACCCACATATTGAGGCCTTAGTCCTTGTGGTTGTGGTCG
This sequence comes from Poecilia latipinna, assembly GCF_001443285.1. Classification (NCBI taxonomy): domain Eukaryota; kingdom Metazoa; phylum Chordata; class Actinopteri; order Cyprinodontiformes; family Poeciliidae; genus Poecilia; species Poecilia latipinna. Next base: position 297,780 of record NW_015113056.1, on the reverse strand, counting down.
CAGGTTCGATTCCTGGCCTGGGGACATTTGTCTTCCCCCTCTCTCATTCCCCACTTTCCTGTCAAACTACCTTCAAACAAAGGCCACAAGAGCCAACAACACCTTTTGTAAAAAAAAAAAAAAGTGATCCAGAGAGCAATCATTCATACATAGAGTACTCCAATCAGAGTAGCACACCTTAAACATGTTTAAGCAAAGTGTAAAATGTATTCGGTAAACTGCTCAAGTACTGAGTAACTGATCATAACTCCTAATTTAATAAACAATATGTGTCCTCAAACAGGGCTACAAAAGTATAAAAATTATGTGAAAATTCTGGTATTGTAAACAGTATTACTAAAATATTTATACAAATAAGGAGTTAGGTTTGGAGGCTGGTTCTAGACAAATTTACCACGGGGGCCAGGATAGTTAGTGTTTTTCCATGGCAACACTTGAAAAAGAATGAAACAAAAAAAAAAAAACAGAGCAATATTTCATTATTTGACACTGAACACTGAATTAATATGTCAACATTTCTTAATAAAACAAACAGAAAGCCCTAGCAAATCTTTTTAAAGTAGGAAATATTTATGTATTTACTGTTAATCTCTTAGTATGATTTGTTCTTCAAATGGCCATTTATATTATTTTGGCTGATACTACTATACAATATATGAGCAAATAATTGATTATCTAATAATCAAATCATAACAGTCTACTAAAACCACAATAAGAAACTTAATCATAGCAAAATGTTCTGTACCATATCAGCCTCAGGATTTGACTGAGGGATGAAGAGACGCTGATGTCTGGTGCCAGGATGAACACATTTGTTTTGATTGCCTGTATTCATCCACACTAACATGATTCAGCCTGGGATTTAGTCTTCCCTCTGACGTCTGTATCTTTACGAGAGGCTTTGCTTCTAAGGACGGTGGAGTATCGGGTTAAGCATGTTTTTAAAAG
>NW_015113056.1:278131-295536 GCF_001443285.1 Poecilia latipinna | reverse complement strand
TAAACGCCGCTTACTCCGCGGAGCTCGAATATCGAATATCCAACTTGAAACTAACTTCACTGCGGTCTTTTATTAAAGTCCTGAATGTGTTTTTGTTATCGGATTAAACTGGAAGGAACCGGTTTATTCTGAACTGTGAACAGAAACGGAAACAAACCGGATTGTTTGAATCTTTTCTTTGTACCAGTGTTGTGTTGTTTTTTTTACTCTGAATGCCCAGATTTAATAATTTAGCTTTTATTCACATTAAAGTACCCATCTTTACTTTAAAAAACAAATATTTACAATCAACTGAGACAAACAAAAGTTTAAAAATAAGTCAGCAGATGTTCCAGAACTACTGTCAGCTTTTGACATTTTCACAAGAAAAATACAACAGTAATTATACTGTAAACTGCATGGTAATGTGCTTTATGCATTGCTTTGAGCAAATAAAAGCAAATTAAATGTAAACATGTTGTTCTTTTTTTATAACTACTCCTTCATATTTACATTGATGCAATTTGTTAATTGATTTGCACCTAATTAAATAAATACATTATAAGTGTAAAACACAGTGGCAAATTGTCCAGATCTTCAGTGAAACCTTAAAAGTGCAATCATCGTGGGAAGACAGCGGGTCTACATGGCATCCTTAGGCAGCAGCCCATTGTCTCTCAGAACGCCGTTGACGGCAGAAACCAGGCGGCCGCTGTATTTCAGCAGCCGGCCGTCGTAAATCAGCTGCTCCGGCTTCAGCTCCGTTTGTCTCCGAGGCCTGCAGCACAAAATACAATCTGTTACTGCTTTGCTGCCCCGACTCTGCAGGACAAAATGCAAACGGGTACCGCCTTTATGCTCTCTGATTTAATAACAGCTTCTTCTGCTGCATTACAAAGGAATTTATTCAAAACAGAGATTTTTTTATGGATTATTTTAAAAAAACGGATTTAAATTTTTACCCAATTTTAGTCCGATTTTCACCGGAGGACTGCATTTCCCAGGGTCCTTAAGATGTTTGCTAACCGCCATAAAAAACAATGAAGAAGAAGATCTAAGACGACATCAGCTTACTTGACGTGGTACATCCGGGCTATCCGCCTGTCGGTCCAGGCGCAGCCGCCCTGCGACCGCAGCACTCCGTGGACGGTCACGCTGTACACGGACCGCGGGTTGGTGATGATCTTGTAGTTGTTGAAGACCGGTTTCTGTGGGGCGGGTTCGATGTAGACGTGGTTCAGGATGTTCACCCCGGATACGTTCTGCCAGCGGTCCAGCTGGGGCAGCGTTTGGGGCGCCGGAGGAGTCAGGGCAAACTCACTGGGGACCCAGTTGTTCTCAAACTTGTAACACTTGTTGACGCCATATTTTCTCTCCAGGAGCGGCAACAGCTCCACCCAACTGGGAGGAAACGGTAGAAAAACAAGAAGAAACGTCATCAATTAAAGTTACATTTATCAGAGGTGGCAGAGTAGAAAAAACTAGTCAACAGAGCTGGGTAGTAACTAGTTACATTTACTCAGTTACATTTACTTGAGTAACAGTTTTTAAAAAAACATTACTTTTAGGAGCATTTTTACTACTACTTTTTACTTGAGTAGTTTTATTATGAAGTGTTTCTACTCGAGTAAAATTTCTGGATTTTCTACCCATTGAATGAAGAACAAACATGTTTAACCAGAAATTCACCAGACAGACACACACCTGCAGTTTCTGTTAAAGTTTAATTAGTTTTCTGATGATTTGGACACATTTTCTTTTGCCTGATTTTATTTTTTGTTACTTATATGAATTATTGTCATTTTCATCTTTAAAATACCTAAATTTCCTGTGAACTTTATATTTTGACGATATTTTAAATATTAAATGATTTATATGTTGATCATTTAGTACTTTTTACCAAATGCTTTTTTACCCTTATTTGAGTAATTTCTTGCTACTTTTTACTTTTATTTGAGTAAAGTACGTTGAAGTAGTGGTACTCTTACTTCAGTATAGTTTTTAGTTACTCTACCCACCTCTCTGTGTGAATTTTGTCAAGTTTTGTCTGAGTCCGCCCTTCACAGAGGGGTGCAGTGCAAGTATTCGGACCGGGTCCATGAAACCGAACCTTTGCTCACTGATCGTCTCGTTTAGCTACCAGCTCTGTTCCTCTGTCTCTGCTCTTCGGCCTCCTTTCAGTGTCGGATTGTTTTCAACAGGATCTCACCTGTTGACCGTCTGCGGCAGGATGAACTCGTCCGGGTCGTGCAGCGCCACGTATTTGGACCGGTACATGGACCTGTACAGGCAGTCGTTGAGCGCCGGGATCTGACCGAAGTAGTGGATGTCACCAGGATCCTGATCAGGTTTAGCGCGACGAGAAACCTTCAGATACTCCGACAGAGACCAAGGAACCACCTCCACTAGACCTGGAGACGGACAGGAAGGTGGACGGTTTGGTATTTTGACTGAATTTATTCTATTAAATCTACTTCTGATGTGTTTGCAGCAGGGGGTCCAAACTTTTTGCCACGTGGGCCAAAACTGTGGACTCAAAAAAAGTCATGTAACCAAAAAAAAATCAACGTAAACTTAAGCAAATAAAGGATGCTGATTTGTATTGCAGATCCAAAACCTGAAAGGGATTTTTACGACGGTGTGTTAAGGCCATCAAACATAGAAAAAGTGGAATAAATTCCTGCCAAAAATTCAGAAATGTGATTAATCTCAGAAATTCAGGATTTCCAAGTTTTTCTTTAGAAAAACTGAAAATGAGATTTTTTTTTCTAACAAATGTTTGTGGTCCCTCAATTTCTGAGGTTTTTTTTTTTTTTGGCAGAAATTTACTACAATGTTTCTACTCTATTTGTCAAGAAAATAAGTTTAACAAAACCACCTGCTGTGGCCTAAAATGATTCAAATGACTGGTTTCCCTCACATTTTAACCGCATCTAAATGTTTTGTCGTTTTAAACTACTGGTTGACTGATGTTGGAGTTATTATGGGATGTTAATAAGGACTGACAGATGCGGGTCAGCCTGCTGGACCTTTGTCGGAGTAGTAGTCCAGAACGCGCTGCGTTTCTGCGCTGCAGTTCGTCTTGTAGACAACGACTCTGTTCACGCCCAAGAACTGCAGCATCTCCAGACTCTGCACCAGCTGCAGCACAAAACATGTACTGGTGTCAAAACCCTCATTTCCAAACAAATTCACATTCAAATTACATAAAAATGTAAACGGAGTGAATAAAACTCTGACAGAAATAACTGTTATTTCCCTAAAACAGATCTGAGTGTTGGAGTGAAATGAAATCCAATCAGAACTGGTTTGAAAACGGTTTGAAAAATAAAATACGATTACACTTCCTAGTTCTCATTTTTAAAACTTGTTAAAAATAAAGTCTTTTCAAACGTCTTTGTTGACATATTTTAGTCGAATAAAAATGGAGGAAATTTATATATGAAACAATCTGATGAAATCTGAAATGACTACAAATGACAAAAAAAAATTTTTGTTTTGACAAATTAAATTTAAACAAATTTATTATGTTAAAAAAACTAAATACATTTATTTAACAACAAATTAACAAATAATTTGTTAAATAAATTATTTTATTTTATGAACATTTTAGTCAAATAAATATTAACATTGTTCATGATTTAAAAAAAATAATTACGATTAATGAAGAGTTTTAGAAGAATAAAATGTTAGTTTGGTTTCTGAAGCAGATTTGTCTCTGAAAACGGCTGACGACCTTTGACCCCTTGCTGGCCGGTACCTGCAGCACGTTGGTGTAGTTGTACATGGTGGAGAAACAGCTGGTGAAGGTGTAGGGGAAGCTGGTGAGCGCTCGCTGGTTCCACACCTCCAGGTACTCCATGTCGGACTGATCTGCTTCACATGAGCAGAAAACACGCCAACAACTCGGTTTTACATCAGAAACCAGCTGATTTTTATTTCTTCCAACAAACCCTTCAGATTTAGATCAATCCTGTTGTAAGATGGTGTTATTAGTGCAGTGCGGCTCTTTAATGTACATCTAAACATGAAAGTATCGATTTTATTTCCATCTCAGAAATAATCCTGTTTTTTAAGCCAATTTTATTTATAAACTGAATACAAGACTAAAATAAAAGCCAAATTGATTAAAAGTAGAAATAAAATACTTCAAAACAAAGGGGAAAATGCAATTAAAAGAAAACAGACATGAAGAAAATCCTGATAACATGAACAACTTGAATTTGTTAAGATATTAAATCTCAGCTGATGTTTGATGAGTAAAAGAAAAACTCAGCAGTACCTCTTGTTTTGTTTTTATTTGCTTGGTGTGAAAAGTTTAAAGCCTGAGGCTGGAGAAATGAACCTGGTGAGGGCGGAGCCACTTACTGGGAAACCAGTTTGGTGAGTCAAAGCATCAGGATATTTTAATCTAATGTCACCATGGCATGTCTGAATAGGTCATGCAAGTTGTGGTTTTAAACACATAATTCCCAGAATTCAGTTTTATCTCGGCTCAGGGAAAAGAAAGCTGGCATCTGTGCAGACCCCACACATCCTGGACACAGATAGTTCAACATTTCCCACCACAGAGTGATGTTTTCTAAAAGCAGCTGCAACAGGAAGAGTTTCTGCCCCCTGGATGTTTCTCTGATAAACACAATGAACTCCTGACAGCCGAGTATTCAGACACTCTGGGAAACAAAACAAGTCCTCTAAACTTTATATATTTGTATTAATGTCTAAACGCTGTGAGCATCTGAAACCAAAGTCACATTTCAGCAAACGATGTCGGCCAGTAAAGCTGACAAAAAATAAACAGGACCTGTTACAAAACCAAACGGTATTTACTGATCTTAACTGCATTACTGTCATTGTAGTATCTTTTCTGTAAATTCAACTTAACTTGTTTCAGTGTGAAAAACGTCACATAGTGAAGGTTAAAATAACGTCACACCTCTGGTACATTCGAGACTGCAGCTTTGATAGCAGGGCAAACTGTAAACTCAGTGTCGCTCTGTGTCGAAACTCCCATTTCGCTTTGGGAGTTAAATAAAGAAACGCCCAGTTGGAACCAAGTCAGCAAAGTTTTCCCGACTGCTGAGTTTTGAAAGCTCTTAGGTTTCTGGCACAAACTCAGACACTCCAGATGGCTAGCCAGCCAGTTAGCATGTAGCTTCTACTTCATACCCAAATATTCATTATTTACAGGTTTTCTCCATCAGTGACCAATAAATAAATAATTTTGACATTTGGAGGCAAAAGATAAAAATAAAATACACCTGTCTGCTAGTTTGGCTAACTCAAAGGTTTTCACAAACACTAATTATGTTGATGTTATTTATTCAAATTCAATTCAAAATACTTTACTAATCCTAAAGGAAAATTAAATATGAATATATATTAATGTTTCTTTGCAAGATTACATAGTTTGGTATTTGTCTGATACCAAGTACATACAGGGCCAATATCAACAATACCAATATTAATTATTTAAGTATAATATAGCACCAAACTTCTGACCTTTAGGGGGCTTTGTGTTTTTTGCCTTTTACTTATTTAGCTAAACCCTTGAAAAGTAATTAAAAATATGTAATTACTCAAATTTATTCAGCCTTAAATTAAGTTTTGATTAAAGTTTGTTGTTATTTTTTAGTGTGATAAGAGGCGCAGCTCTCATTTTCATTAATGTGGCAAAAATAAATGAACTCCAGGCTCCATTCAGCTGCCAGAAAGCAATATGAAAATATAAAAATACAAAAATATAAAAGTACAAAAATATAAAAATATAAAGGTGCAAAATAAAAATACAAAAATAGAATTTTTTTGAGGGAATCTGAAATTAAAGTATGGATATTTCGGATCGATCAGCTCACCTCTTCTTACGTCTTTACAGATTCTAACATGGTTTTAATGAACATTTTTGATAATTGCTGAGTCAGTTTGTATTCCATTAAATTAAGATGAGGCTTAGGATTAATTTTTCAAACAGGAAAGTTGTGGTAAACAAATTATTTTGTTCTGGGTCATGTTTTCTCTGTCCTGCTTTTTCCCCCTTGTTTTTAAAAACCTGTTTGAAATGAATGAATAAATAAAATAAAATGTTTGAACACCAGAGCAAAAGTTTAGCTCTTTGGTTAATTATGTTTCACTTTCCACATGCACATATTTTCACTTAGAAACCAATAGTTGGTCTTTTACCAGTGAATTTAACTTCCTAAATGTCACGTAAACAGACTTTTATCACATGTTTTCGCCGTGTCTGAGTTGGTTAACAGAAAACCCCGTGCAGCGCTGCGGTACCTGGGTTCCTGATGGCCGCTGAGGTGACGGCTACGTGGGTCGGCGCCTGGCAGGCCGGCGGCAGCGGGCAGGAGACGTCGGCCATCCCGTACGGAAAGCCGAAGTGATCCCAGTGGATGTCGACGGAGGCTCTGGAGACGTGAAGCTGCTCCCTGCAGCGCAGGCTGCACTGCAGAGACACTTTCTCTTTACGGAACATGATGGCGATAACAAGAACCTGACAGAAAGAGGTTTACGGTCAATTTACCAAATAATTCGGGCATCTGCAACGAGACTCGCTACCTAAAAGTCCAGCTTGATTGAGGAAGTTTTAGCTCCTCAAATGTTACAAAAACGTTTAAACATTTTGTCTGACATTATCTGTAACCATGACTACGGTTTATTTAGTAGAAGATAAATCGTTGGCTAGTTTAACAGTCAGGTTGTGGCTTCACTGCAAAAAAATCTTACCGAGTTTTTTTGTTTAGTTTACAGTGCAAGCAACTCAGTTCACTAAATAAGACAAAACTAACTGAAAAATAACTTCAACAACAAATTCCAGTTAGGAGCAACAGCGAGGAAAAATATTTTAATAAACGTTAAAATACACAGACTGCACTGCAAAAACATACATTTTTACTATGTAACTTTTGTTTAGTTTCTAGTGCAAATATCTTAGTTTACTAACTTAAAAATAACTTTTCAGGAAGAAATATGAGCTTGATTTAAGTTAATAATTCCTTAATATTGATTGATATTGGCAGATTATTTCACTTATAATATTTTCTCCGTGTTTCTAGTGAAATAATCTGCCATTGGAACCAGAAGCTTTTCATCAATATTAATAAATTATTGACTGAAAAAAAGCTCCTGTTTATTGAGAAGTTGGTTTTCCATATTAGGGTAGAAATCGGACCAGAACTTCTGGATCAGATTCAGTGTTTTGTGGTTGTGACGGCGGTTCAGTTTGGATGCCTCAGTGACTCTAAACCAGCAAACCTTTTTTGTTCTGGTCCGATGCTCCAGATAGGCGGATATCAGCAGAGTTCTGGAGCCGTTCACTCTGACCAGAGAGGCCGGTTGTCCTCTGAGAACTGCAAGAGTCAAAAAACAAACTGAGAAACATCAGAACAGAAACGTCTAAATGAACCAAAACAGCGAAGAACCCAGGAGGAGCGGTTCCAACTGGAGGTGACCGGACCCACATGCAGACCAGAGGGGCAGCAGGGCCGGTCCAAGCCCGTTTGGGGCCCGAAGCAGATTTTCATTTGGGTTCTGAACTGAAGATTTCATTATTATGGTTAGGCCTGTCACAATTACATGTTATGCTGGACGATAAATTATAGCGATAAACGATAATATTGTTGTTTTGAGATAATTTTCAAGTAACATAATGCAATATGTTATATTATTATAACATATTAATGCAGTAAATTGTTCTTAAAGATCAATAAACTTTAAATTCAAATGAACATTTCACACTGGAACTGGAAAACAGTTAAAATATCCAAAATAAGTAAACTAAACAACAAATAAAATGAATTGTGAAGTCTCTATAAACTAAATTATCCTTCAAAGAAAATGGCTATTTGAGATTAAAACACCAGACTGAAGACTTTATCACCCAGTTTCTGGAAGAAAGAGAAAATTGTCAAATTATTTTAATTTATCATGTATTTTAATTTATCATGCAATCAATTGATTTATTACTTAATGCAACAAGTCTGATTATGGCTCTTGATTTTACCCTTAAAGGTGCAGCAATTTTTTTTATAAAAATGCAATTTTAAAATGCAGAGTGGCACCTAAGTGTGGCGTATTATTTTAACTATTTGAAAGCTAATAACAAACTTACAGTGAAGTTAGGAAGTTTCATAGATTAACCTATTATATGAGTACCAACTGTAAAAATAATATATAAATTGTTTTTCCATGTTTAATTAATGTTATTACTTGTTTTTTCCTGTCAGCTTTTTGCTGTTGGGGGCCCCTGGTGATGTGGGGGCCCCCTGGTGATGTGAAGGCCCTTAACTCTCATGCCTTCCTGAGGTCAGGGGTCAGAGTATCATGTTTAGCTCGTGTTAGCTGCTTCTTTCTCCACTCATGATGAGCTGAACATGCTTTGCAAATCAAATCATTTATATACCAGCTGCTCTGCATGTGAGTCAGGTTTTTCTGTCAACAACCCTGGAGGCTGCTGAGTCTGAGAGGGGTCAAGGTGAGATAAATGTGTGACTGACCTTTGAACCCTGCAGTCATGTTCTGAGCAACGGTTGGAGTCACAGACGGCTTGAGGACGGGATACGTCGGAGAGCTGAGCTGAAAAATCCCGTCTGACCTGCAGAGCAGCAAAATGCCTTCACATTCATGCAAAGTGAAAAAACTCAGCTATCATGTGAATCACATGGAAGAAACAAAACAAATATTCAGTGAAACCTGCACACAATACCAGCCGACGTTAGCAAACCAGCCAATCCAGACAGGACATTTCCTTGGTGCGCCAGAGCAGAGATAAGGCAGACCGTATATGTTAGCTTCTGACAGACTGTAGCTGCTAGCTTCTGACAGGCTGTAGACATTAGCTTCTGACAGGCTGTAGACGTTAGCTTCTGACAGGCTGTAGACGTTAGCTTCTGACAGGCTGTAGACGTTAGCTTCTGACAGGCTGTAGACGTTAGCTTCTGACACGCTGTAGCTGTTAGCTTCTGACAGGTTGTAGACGTTAGTTTATGACAGGCTGTAGATGTTAGCTTTTTGATAAAGCTAAGCTGGTTTCCACTATTTATTTATGCTTGTTCACATAAATTGTTGTTTGAACTCAAATATTTGAAGACTCTCACTTTTCCCTCCCTTGGATACCAGAAGTAACCTCACAAAACACGTCATCATGTTCTGTGTGGAGCTGCCTTCGGATCGTTGAGCAACATATTTGATGATGACTTTGCTTCATAATTGCTGACTGTATTATGTGTTTATATAGAGTAAAGCACAGACAAGGTTGAAACACTAAGAGCATATTTAATGATAAACCAGAAAACTCAAAAGGTTCTTGGCAGTCATTGGGATAATTTTCTAAATGAGATTATAAAACGTTTTAGTTATAAAATGCCAAAAACATGGCATTTCTGATGGAGGCAAAGAAATTGTTTTAATTGTTAGTTTGGTCTTTGTGTAAAACCTTTACTGCTCTCTTTACGGCGGTAAAGATGGCCGCCACAGCCATTTAGTTCCCCATCAGGGAAATGGACCAAATCTGATATTTTGGGGGGTAAAAATGTGGAATATGTGCAAAAATAGAAATCGTATTTGCATCGTGTCCAGTGGAGCTGAGAAACTGGATGAAATGAGAGAAGTGTCGGAAACAGAGCAGCAGTGACATCAGTCAACCAGACCTCAGCAGAGCTGAGCAAACATGCAGGAAACGATGCAAACGTGTTTCTGTCAGGTGAAATAAAACAGCAGAGCTGGTTTGTTCACTTCACACTGTGGTTTCCAGTTATGAATCTTAACACACGGATGCCATGAATGCAGATTTATCCTCCCAAAATTCACCAGTGAAGCTTTTATTTGTGCCTCAGTTCTTGTCTGTTTTTGTAAGTATGAATGCGTTGCTGGTGTTAATTCTGTAAATTCTGTTTGGACTCTTTGTGATTCAGTTGTTGGTTCCTTTTGCTCCCAGTTGTTGTGCGTTCCTCTGATTAACCTCTTTTTATAAAGAAAACTTCCTCAGTATTTAGGTTCTCTGATTTTTGTTCTCTGCTGGTTTATATGCAGTTGAATCAGAAAGCAGCAGGTTGGAAGTATTTTTAAATCGTTTAGTGGTGAACGGAAACATTTATTCTAACACATCTGATTTCTGAAGGAGGCTGTAAATCAAAAAGTTGCAGGTTGGTGTTGAATATTTTCTGTTCTGACAGGAACAGACGGGTTTTTCTGGGTTTTGTTTCAATCTAACGCAGAAAGTCAGAGAATCGCTGCTGATCCAGTGACTCCGATTCCCCCTCAGCTGTTCTGCATTCCTCTCATTTATCTCTCCTCGGATTAATTAAACCTGCTCAGGATTTAAGCTCCTGGTTTTCATTTCCCCTCTTCTTCAACTTTCTTCTTATTCTCTCATTAAGTCCTTCTTGTTCCTTCTGTTTGTTTTTGACTCTTGGATGTGAAACTGATGAATTTTCTCTGACTCAGTTCACCCACCTGATCATCCACACGGCAGCCGAGACGCAGAACACTGCCAGGACCAAACTGTAAACCCACTTCAGCTTCTCCAAAGTTGGAAGTTTGGGAATGGGAGTCATCGTCGGGAACGTCGGCGGGTCAGAACCGGGTCTTCGGATCTCGTCCCGGATGGATGAAGACAGCCAGCTGTCCTCTGAGGTCCTCGCCTGATGAGCAGATTTCTTTTCATCAGAAGGTCAGGAAGTCATCAGATTACATGACACACATGGCACACCTATGTCACCTGTTCCTCAGGTATGTAAGGCTCCGCCTCCGGCCCAGTTCTGGCATATCGCCTGCTGCGCCGTCTGATTTACATATCACATTTACAGAAACATGGACCGACAGAAATATTTCTACAGGATGAGAGAAATAAGAACCGACTGGTTTTACTATTGTTACCATCATTTTTTATTTTATTGTTTAACAGATTATGAAGAATTTATAGGCAATTATTCTGATGCTTCATTTGAACTATTTTTATTATTATTATGGGTGTTAGAAATACTATGTTATCACTCTTACATTAATAGTCACTGTGTGTGAATCAATGCTATGACCCACATTTACAGAATGTCTGCAGCATGATTATCTAATGTTCCTGTCAGAAATCGCTCTCTTGATGACAGAACCTCCTTATCTCTCCCTCCTGTGAATAAAAGACGAGTTTTATGAATAAAATTACAAGTTTCTGATAATTATTGAGTTGGTAAGTAATATATTTCATAAAACTGAGATAAAGGGAAAGACTAAGTATTCCTTTTCAAACAGAAACGTTTTGGTAAGATAATTATTTTGTTCTATATGACATCATGAGTTTACAATATTTAACTTATTAATAATATTCAGGTTTGGATTTTTGTCACATGTTATAATCATCGTTGGAATATTTCACTCTGATGAATTTCAGAGATTTATTCTCTGAAATGAGTGACAGAAAACTGAACTTTTAATTTTTTAAGACATTTATTTTGGAGCCATTTCTTTACACCTGTAAGACAAATGAAATAAAACCTGCTGGTGACTCAAAGTTACATTTCAACATGACAGAAGAAGAGCTACAGCAAAACGCAGAAGGAATAAAATGTCCAGAACTCCAGAAGTGACTGGGCGTTTCCTGTCAGACAGGAAGGACCTGAAGCTGCTGAGTCAGCGCTGCCAGGTCTGAAAGAAAGATGAAATTGATTAAAGTTCTTTAAAAGTTTCAGCATTCGTAGAGCAAAGAGAGTCAGGAATAAAAACAGTCAAAGTTTATTTTGCACACAGATGAACAGGTTAAAAAGAGAAAAAGTTGGAATGTCAGATTAACAGGAAGATTGTTTAATTTCTCCAGATAAATGTGATAAAACCAAGGAGCGGTTTGTTAGCATGATTGGCCATTTTGTCTCGTTTCTAGATGTTTTTATTTAAAACTTTGACTGTTTAAAAGAAACAACCTGATGTCCAAACTTTCCCTCATCTGGCAGCGAGACCAAACAGACTGGAAATGATTCCCAACTGAAGCCCGTGTTGGCGTTGAGTTTCCGGACACGAAGGAGTTAATAAACCCCGCAGGGTTCATCAACAAAGATCCTCTCTGGAACAGATGCAACACTCACACAGAAACACAATCGGAATCACGACAAAGACATAAAATACACTGCAAAAACTCACAATCTTACAAAGTATTTTGTCTAGTTTTCAGTGAAACTATCTTAGTTCACTTTAAATAAGACAAAACTAACTTACAAGTAACTTTTCAGCAAATATATGAGCTTGTTTTAAGTCAATAATTCCTTAATATTGATTAAAAACTACCAGTTTTACTGGCAGATTATTTCACTAATAATATGAGAAAAAAATGTTGTTATAAGTGAAATAATTTTCCAGTGGAAATAGTAGTTTTTAATCAATATTAAGGAATTATTGACTTAAAACTGAAGTTGTATGTTAGTTTTCAGAATTATATTTGCACTAGAAGCTAAAACAAAAACACTTTAGATTTTGTGTTTTCAGATCCTGTGAAGGAGGGAAAATGTAAACAAAGAACTCATCTGTAAAATACTTTTTGCATTTTGTTTAATTTTCCAGTTGATTTGACACATAAACACTGACTCACTCATTAGTTTCCACAGTTTGTAAACTCGGTGCCTTTGTTTTACTAAAGACAAATGATTTCTACATTTATCACAAGAAATATGACTGAATGGACGACTTATTTGCTTAAGATGTTAGTTAATTGTTGATCACATCAACAAGAGTTGTAGTTTTTAAACAAAAAAAATAAATACATTTTGTGGCAAAGTTTCTTTCAGCATCTTTAGAATAATAAAATAACAGATGAGTAAAAAAACCCACAACATAAAACCTTTGAAACTAATAATTACAATAAATAATTCATACATGTTAGTGCAGAGCAAAGTATTTCCAATGTCAATATATTCTATTTACTGTGTGTTTATTGACCGACCAAGCAGACATGTGTTTTTGGTTAAAACGGTTTGTTTTGTTTTTTTCAGGAACAGTAACTTGGTTTCTTTCAGTGTTTAATTCAGTGAAGCAGCTGATTGGAGCAGAGCAGACACAAGTCTTACTTAAAAGTAAAAAGTACCGGAGAGTAAAACTACTCTTGGACGAACACACGTCCCAAAAGTTACTCAGGTAACGTAAGTAATTAACTCACCTGTAAGCCCAGATCCCGGATCTGAAGTCAGGAGCAACGGCGCCCCCTGGCGGCCCGGATCTGCGTTGCAGCATCTCTGATGGTCGATGAAAATCCTTCAGCATCCTGACGCGCCGCGTCCCTCATGTAGGCACGATGTGGAAAATGAGTAGATTCTGCCAAAAAACAGAAATCTCAGATTAATCTCAGGAATTTCCTAGAAAAAATTTTTCACAGTTTTTAAAAATATTGACTTTTGGAAATGTTTTGAATTTCACAAGTCAACATTTTTGACTTGTGAAACTGAAACAGAATTTTTTTTAGATTAATCTAAAAATGTCTGACTTTTTTCTGGTAAATGCTAAACTTATTAAACTCAGAAATGTTCAAGTTTTTTTTTTCCTGAAAAAGCAGAAATGTTCTCCTTTTCTCAGTGGCCCTGATTTGTCTTTTTCAGAAATTGGATTTTTTTATTTTCTTGGGGGTTTTTTTGTTGTATTTTGAATTTGTATTATATAATTTTGTATTATAACTAACTTCCTGTTTGAGCAGAGATGCTTTTGTTTTGAAGGGACTATTTCTTGTTTAACTGTTGGTGCAAAGGCAGCTTAACAACCATTAAAAGACAAGATAAATTATAACAGAGTGTAAAAACTGCAGCTCCTGGACACAGACTGAAGGGAAGCTTATGATGTAAATAAGTTCTTGTTTTAAATATTGTGTGATTTAAGCTGTGTGATTTGTGTGAACGTGAGTCATTTTATTCTGAAGTATTTTTACTTTTACTTCAGTAAAATTCCTGGATTTTCTTCCCACTGAGTGAAAAACAAAAACTCACCAGAAACACCTGCAGATTTTCATCCTTAAATTATAATAATTTCCACTTACCTTTATTCTTCTGTCTGTGTGATGATGTAATTTTAAATATTAAATGATCATTTGACCAGTTAGTCAGTATTTTTTGAGTGATTTCTTGCCACTTTTTACCTGAGTGAAACATGTTGAAGTGTTGCTGCTCTTACAGTTTTTGGTTAAGACGATAAACATGTCGAGGGCGGAGCATCAGCGGTAAAAATCCATGACCTCATCTGTGCCTCCGCTTTGTTTCTGCGACGCTCCACCTGGAGCTGCAGCTCCTTAACCTGCTGCCTCATCAGGAGCTGCTGCTGGTTTGTCCACAATGGAAAAGGGAGGAAATGGAAACGGAGCGGACCAGGAGGAGCCAGAGAGCGGTCCAGACCAGGAGAAAGGAGGCCTTCTGTCTCTGCTTCAAAGTGAAAACTCAGAGACGGCGCCTGCCCCCATGGACAGCAACGTCTTACTGTCAAGGTAGGTGTTGAACCGGCTAATAGCAGCTCACCTGCAGCAGGGAGACGCCAGGTAAGGTGATGGTGTCATGTTTCATGTAAACAGCTCAGTGAACGTCCTCTTTGTTCGTTTCCTCTGACCTGCAGCCTCTTCACTAACAACAGTTTCAACCAGCCAGTTAAGTTTACTGATGAAGCGCAGACACCAGTGATCATCAATGATCATCAATAATCATCAAATATGTTGGTCAAACTTTCATTTATTACGATTCTAAAGCATCTCTGGGTATTTAGGTCAGATCTAAAGGAAATCTGTGTTTCGGATGTTTGTTCAGTTTTCTGGAAGTTTGTTCCAGATTTGTGTTGCATAGATGCTGAAAGCTGCTTGGTTCTGATTCTGTTGATGCAGAGGAGACCAGAACCTGAAGACCTTTACATAGTTCAGTGATCTTAAAGTTTATTCTCCCAGTGTAACGACTTCAGAACGGGCTGATGCTCCGTCCTCCTGGTTTTAGTCAGAACGCAGCAGCTGCTGCAGCAGCATTCTGGATCAGATTCATTTAGACCTGTGAAGAAACTGCAGCTGTAATTAATGCTACTAAAGAAAAACGCATCAGCAGGGCAGGTAGAAACTCCAACAATTATGCTAAAGTAACAGTAGCACTAATTCAACATGTTTTTACTCAAGTAAAAGGAAAAAGTACCAAGAAATTACCCAACTAGGAGTAAGTCACTGCTTAGTTTATATTACTTTTAACCCAGAAAAGGAATTAGATCAGTTACTCTTTAGCTTATTTTATCAGAAACTGTAACATGCTCATTATTTAGAAATTGAATTAGATACTTAGCATCCCTGAACAGGAGCACTTAGCTTACATACTTTAGAACATTAAATTAGTTTTCTTTCCTCTTTTTTTTCCCTTTGGTTTGTTATTTTGTTTGTGTTTCCTTTTAACTCATGTAAAGCACTTTGAACTGCCTTGTTGCTGAAAATGTGCTATATAAATAAAATTACCTTATCTCACCTTTTCTGAGACGTTATAAATGTTCTCCAGGTGATGGAAGGCCGGGTTTGTAACCATCTCTATGTGGCTCTGGAGGTTCAGGTCAGAGGTCAGCCTGATGTCCAGGTTCCAACTGGAATAACTGAAGCTGTAGATTTATAACTCTAGATCGCTCCTCTTTATGTCCAAAGATAAAAACTTCAGTTTTGTTTCTGTTCAGCAGGAGAAAGTTAAATCTGTTCTAATGATCTGTTCAGTGATTGGATGGTTCAAAGGTCACCTGGTGACATCATAAGGTCGAGCGGTGACTCTTCCTGTGATGAATTATTGTTTGATCGTCTGTCAGACCGCCGCGTCGCCCCGCCGGTGGCAGCACGCCGTTCACCAGGGAGAAGCTCTTCACGGCGGCGTCTCAGGGCGACGGCGCCCAGCTTCACGGCCTGCTGGACTTCCTGCAGCTTCACCGGAAACGGCTGACGAGCCCAGAGTTCAAAGGTCAGGGACATGATCACCGCTTCATCAACCCTACAAAACAATGTAGGAGCTGCTTTAGGTCAATAACTACTTAATATTGATTTTTAAAAAGTTCTTTATTTCACTTTTAACATGGAAAAAATTTGTTTTTATGAGTCAAACAGCTGTTGACTCATAACAGACACAGTTTTATCTTATTTCACGTGAACTAAGACATTTGACTGGAGCCTAAACTAAAGTTACTTGGTATGATTTTGTGTTTTTTCAGAGTAAAAGCTGCAGCATTGCTCTGTTCTGATTCGGGATAAAACCAGAAGGTTTTTCTGTTAAAAATCCTCCACTGACTCCGGCTCAATGCAGGACCGTAGTTATGATGTCTGAGTTATTTCATTTGTTTCATTATTATTTCAGATGAATCGAATGGGAAAACGGTGCTGCTGAAAGCTTTTCTGAACCTGAAAGACGGCAGGAACGACACGATCGAAGTCCTGATGGACATAGCAGAGAAAACTCTGGACTCTGAAAGCTTCATCAACGCCGCGTACACAGATCCTTCTTACAAAGGTAAGAAAACAAACCTTATAAATGCCAACAGTTTGGTGACTTTCTGTTAAATATAAAGGATTCGTTTCCCTTTAAAACCCACGCAGGTCAGACGGCCTTGCATGTGGCCATTGAAAGACGATCGCTGCACTACGTGAAGCTGCTGGTCCAGAAAGGAGCTGATGTCCAGGCCAAAGCCAGCGGGACATTTTTCCAGAGGAACACAAAGCTGGGCTTTTATTTTGGTGGGTGATTTCCTCCAAGAGGGATAAAGATGCTTCAGGGCCGTAAACTTTCACCAAACAACTCAGACATTTTGAGATTAATCTCAAGACATTTTCTTGAAAAAAAAAAGAACTTTTTGAAATTTATGAGTCTCAAAATTTGAGCTTTTCAGAATTATGAAGCTCATAAATATGCAAGTTTTTTTCTACAAAATTTCTGAGATTATTCTCAAAGTCTCTGAGTTTTTGATAGAAAATTTCCAACTTTTCAAACTTAATTTTTTTTGTTTTCTGTCTAGAAAAATTCTGAGATTAATTCAAAATTTTGGGTGGAGTTTAGCAATTTTTTTTTGACTTTTCAAATTCAAAATTTTCCATGTTTGTTTTTCCTGTGAGATTTCTGAGATTAATTCAATTGTTTTTCTCAGCAAATTTTATGATTTTTCAAACTGAAATGTAAGTAGTTTTCTAGAAAAAGTCTGAGATCAATCTAAACATTTCTGAGGTTTTGTGTGTGTGGAAATGAACTCCTTTTTCCTGGTCCTAACGCTCCGTTGTGAAAGTCCCGTCCTGCGTTGTACCGGTGGGATCAGAGTTTGTTCTGCCCAGGCGAGCTGCCGCTGTCTCTGGCCGCCTGCACCAACCAGCCAGAGGTGGTTTCGTTTCTCCTGGAGAACCCGCACCGCAGAGCCGACCCGACCGACCGCGACTCGCAGGGAAACACCGTGCTGCACATGCTGGTGGAGATCGCAGA
>NW_015113056.1:262669-274910 GCF_001443285.1 Poecilia latipinna | reverse complement strand
TGAGTCAAAACAACCTGCATTGTAAAACAGGTCATTAGATGAATGAAAGGCATTAATAATTGCATAATTAAATCTATAAACTGTGTCACATGAAAAAGCGGATCAACCTTTTCCTGTAAATCTGTTCAGAATCGTCCAGAGATGCTGCAGATCGAACCGCTCCGCAGCCTTCTGCAGGACAAATGGCAGAGATTCGCCTCCAAGCTGTTCCTCCTGAACTTCTTGTCTTATTTGCTGTACCTGGCCGTCTTCACCACGGCAGCGTTCTACAGAAAAGACGGACAGGTGAGGCAGAAGCAGGGATTCAGCTGAATGATCCGCGGAGTCGTAGCGGACAAACTGTTTGTGTTTTTCCTCTCAGCCGCCGTTCCCAGTGGAAAACGTCCCGGCGGATCACCTCCGCTGCCTCGGTGAGATCATCAGTGTCCTGGGAGCAGCCAGGTTTCTCTACAAAACTGTACGGAAACAGAAAGAAGCCAAATGTATCTCATAACTCTGGGTCGGCTGCAGTAACGCGGCTTATTTTGAAATGTGTAGATAACCATTTTCAGGAGGAACCCCCCAAACATCAGCTCTCTGTTTACTGACGGATTCACTGAAATTCTGTTGTGAGTATCATCACTTTCTCTCCTCTAAACCAAACATACCAGACTGTGGATTTTCTGACAATTAATCGATTAATTGGATAAAAAAATTGGCACATTCTGCTGATTACATGTATCCACTTATCCACTAACTCTAATTGCTTTTTTCTAAGAAAAAAAAAGACAATTTATTGCCTAAAATACAACAACAAAGCATTTATTTAATAAACACTTGATAATTTGTAGCGAAGGATGAATAAATATGAGAAAACACAGAACATGCGTAAAGTTTAGGCTGATATTTTGGGATCAACTGATTAATAGCAAAAGGTGCTTAATAGGAGATTTTTATTGATTTTTTTTACAGATTAAACTAAAACTGCAGAAAATGTTTTTTTTTTATCTTAAATGCAAAATATTTATTTCTTGGCCAGGATTTACTTAATTCTTGCTCTTAGCGAGTCATTTTTTCAGCAAAAGTCCTTTTTGGAGTCTCCATATAATGATTAATTGATTACTAAATTAGTTGATTAGTTCAATAATTGATTAATCACAATTAATATGATTGTCTCAGTTATGCTTTCCAGAAATCAGAAAAGCAAAATGAACATCCTCCTAATAACTCGGTAATCCGATAAGAGTCTCCAGTCACAGATCTGCTGGTGGTTCATGTTTTTGTTTTTCTTCCTGCCTGATACCGTCCTCCATGTTTGTAGTTTTCTGCAGGCTCTTCCTGTCCTCCATGTTTGTAGTTTTCTGCAGGCTCTTCCTGTCCTCCATGTTTGTAGTTTTCTGCAGGCGGCCCTGCTGCTGCTGTGTGCGGTCTTGTACTGCTGCGGGCGGACAGAATACGTCGGGCTCCTCGTCTTGTCTCTGGCTCTCGCCTGGATGAATGTTTTATATTACACACGAGGCTCCAGGCAGCTGGGGATCTACAACGTCATGATGCAGAGAGTAAGAGCTTAGCAGCGGCTCAGTGGTTACGGCAGGCAGTTTTAACATTTAATCAGTTCATACGAATGTCTGTAATTACTGTAGAAATCTAAAACTACATTTGTGCTATTTCAAATGATAATTTAACAAGCCAAAGTTCCAGATATCTCTAAGTTATTTTATTTATTTTTTGCTTTCAAGATATCTGCACTAGTCAAATCTTATACATCTCCTGACTAAAATGCATGTAATATATCTTTAATTGTTCATTAGAATTATGACCGGTCAGAACAAAAGGTCAGATATCTTAAATTTACTTTACAACTAGTCATAATTTAACTCTTATCTAAAATATACGTATCAGATAGTTTCAGTCAGTAATTCAGTCAGTCAAAATATAAGTAGAGATATCTTAACTTACTAATGTTATAAACCAGTTTCAGACATCTGGAAAGTAACTGATTTTATGCTAAAACAGCCTGCCATACAGTAGCTACGTTTCCACTACAAATGTGAGCAAAACTTTATTGATATTCCACTAATGTCAAAAAACACTAATTTGTAATTCCATTAAAACAGAATTAAAATGACATGAGAATAAGTTTGTTCACGCTATAAGTAACTGAAAAACACGCAGCACCTTCGTCCTGCAACCACTTCCTGTCGTCTTCTTTGTCATTTCTGCCAGTAGTAACATCTGGTTGTTGATCATGTGACTTGTTTGATGCAAAAAAGTGTTACCTTTTCAGCTTTGTGAAAAATACAATTATGATACAACAAAAAAATAAAATAAAATAAAAACTCACCAGTCTTAGAGCCAAAACCTTTTTAAATCAAAAAACAAGTTTTTGTTTAAATTGGTGTTTCTAGTTTGCAAATTTATTTTGGAAATGTGAAATTATGTGGTGAATGGAGACGCAGGCAGTGCGAACACAGTCTGCTCCTCTTCAGATGATCCTGGGCGACCTTCTGCACTTCTTATGCGTCTACATCGTCCTGCTGTTTGGATTTTCTGCCGGTAATATTTCTAAACGCAAAAAATTCAACACAGCGACTCATTCGGTTTGGACTCCTAACCTGCAGTCGACGTTTCCTCTGCAGCCGTCTGCACCCTCATCGACGACTCACCTGGAGGGAGTCCGACCAACGACTCGGTCCCACGACAAAGGAGTTTTAACGTCGAAACGTTCAAATGCGAGAAGCCGAGCTACAACGACATCGGCTTCACCACGCTGGAACTGTTCAAGTTCACCATCGGGATGGGAGACCTGGAGTTCACCGACCACGTCCAGAACCAGACGGTCTTCTACGTCCTGCTCATCTGCTACATCGTCCTCACCTACATCCTGATGCTCAACATGCTCATCGCCCTGATGGGGAACACGGTGGAGAGAATCAAGGAGCAAAGCCAAACCATCTGGAACCTGCAGGTGGAAGATTCACCCGCAAATTCCTGTCCAAACGATTAGCTGTGTGATTTCAGCAACATCTGTGTTTTAGGGCCGTGGAAATTGAAAAGGAGTAAATGTGCGCCAAAAAAACTTGGAAACTTTGAGATTGATCTCAGAAATGTTTGGAGAAATATGGAAACTTCTGAGTTTCAAAAGTCAAAATAATAATAATAAAAAAAAACCACTTCATTTTTTCAAAAAACTTGAAATTTGTCAGTTTGAAAGGTGAAAATTTTAAGATTCTCAGAAATGTTCTAGAAAAAACTCAGAAATTTCTTAGTGTGAAAAGTAGAAAATAATTTTTGAAAAATCTCAGAAATTTTCTTGAAAAAAAAAACACGTTAAGTTGTGAGTGTGATGAGTTTCTAGCAAGAGTTTGCTAGAAAAAAAAAATCTAATTTTGAAATTAATTTCATAAATTTTGTATAAAGAACATTTGAGTTTCAAAAGTCACACATTTTAAGCTTTTTGGAAAGTTTAGTTTTTCTGGTAAATGTTCAGCTTTTCAAACTGAACATTTTTTCCTTTCTTCTATAAAAATCTCAAAATTTCTGTGGATTTTTGGTAGAAATTTACTCCTTCTTTTTTGTGTATGCAATTTTCCTAATTCGTAGTTAGCATAACAGCTAACTATGAAAATGTGTAACATGCAAGCAAACCTTTTAAAACAGAACAGATGGAAAGAGAAATCGGTCACCTGCGTGAATCAGTTGGAGAAACCGTTTTGTTGTGGTTTCCCAGAGAGCGTTCACCATCCTGGACATGGAGAGGACTCTGCCGCGGTGGCTGAGGACGAAGCTGCAGTCCGGCGTGTCAGAGATGGTCTGCGTCAGGAACGACCAGGACGACGCGCGGAGATTCGTCAGGTGAATGTTGCTGGATTTGTCTGGACCAGTCAGTAAAATAAAAACAACACACAGTAGAAGTGGCGCCTCCTGCACAACCAACAGAAATGCAGCAAGTGGTTCCTGGATGGTAAATCAACAGCAAAACTCTTGTCTTTTCCAGCAGCCATTGTACAGCTCATGCAGTGGTGAAACCAGCCAACCAAACCTGCTGGAGCTCAGCTGTGGTTGCTAGGTAACAGGCTGGGGTTGGCTGTGGTTGCTAGGTAACAGCGCGTGCTTGCTGATTTGTGACGTTGCCTTCAGAGGTTTTTGAAACGGCTCATTTTCCACCGTTTCATTGTGACAGTAAGTCGGGTCAAAAACATCCACCGCATTTTTTCCCCTTAAAAACAGATTTGGATGCCGTCATGAATCAAACTTTCTCCAATAAAGTTCCTGTTTAAGTTGCTGGAAATAAAGCAACTTTTTCAAAACCAACAAAATATAAAGCTTTCAACAAATACAAGGGAAATGTCAGCGACGTTTTGGGATTCATAGTAATTTGTTCTTTTCTCTTTGTTCTATTAAAATGTTGAATGTTTAAATTTATCGCTAAGCAGGTAAAAAAAAGTTTCACAGTAAGATTATTTTGCATTTTAGGTTATTTGACCATCATGGTGATTTTATCTTATCTAGTATCAGTAAGTATTTCCACATGAGATTTTCTCTGGCGTTTCGTCTCTTTCAGAGTGACGGAAATAAACTGGAAGAAATGGCGATCGGATGTCGGCGTTAAGCTGAAGGAAGAACCTGCAGGTCAGCTGACGACCGCACGAACCGAGGAGGAAACTTCTGGTAAAACATCTGGTGTTCCTTCACTGCTGTTTCCTGTGGCTTGAAATTTACTAACATGTACAAACTGACTGTTCAGGGAATCCGTGGAACATAAATGTGCTTCTCCAGAGGATTCGCTCCAGACGACAGGAAGACAGCTACGTTCTCTAACTCAAACTCTGATTTTTATTTCTTAAACACATTTCTCATAACTCAACATAATTCGTCCTTGTCTTAAGAAACTTTATTACAGGCGCATTTCATCACATCTTTTAAAAAAAATGAATGTATTTCCAGAAAATTTCAAGCTAATATCTTGTAAAACTGAATGTGTTTCTGTTTATTTAAACATCAACTGTGAAGGTGATCATGATGCCAAGTTAAAACATTTAAACGACACGACGCTACGCATGTGGAAGGAAAGCTTTTCTACTGACGGTTAAATATGATTTGATTTTATTAAATCATGTTTAGTTTGGAGGTTTAACAGAAGTCCGTGTTTATATCTAGTGAAAAACATTCACTGCTGGACGTCTAAAAGATAAACTTAAAGCAGATAAAACATAAACTCTGACTTAGGCTGCATGAAGTCGGTTTGAAGAATCTAAAGTTTTTCACAATAAAAGTCACTAATAAAAGCTTTGTGTTTACAGTCTGGGTTATTTGTTAATTTAATTTATGTGCAAATTATTTCACTTTATTTTCTTAATGAAAGGCAAAGCTGGAAAATCAGATTTGCTTTGGTAAAAAGTGAGAGAGGGTGGAGTAGAGCCGTGGTGGATGGAAGCTTTTGCTAATTTTAAGATTAACCCCCAAAAATTCCAGAAAAAACAAATTTCTGAGTTTGAAGTTGAAATTTTGATAGAAAAGACCAAGAAATTTTCTAGAAAAAAAATTGTATCAAAAGTGAAAAATTTTACATTTGAAAATCAAATTTGGAGGATTTTTTTTTTTTGAAAATTTGAAATTTTTGTCAGAAATGTACAATCTTAGCAAATTTTTGACTTTCCAAAAACATTTTTTTAATGTCAGAAATTAATCTCAGAATTTGCTATTGAGATCAAACTTGCATCTTAAAGTGTAAAGAGTTAATTTCAGAATAATTTACAAAAATGATCAAATTACAATGTGAATTTTGTAATTCTCTGTCTGGCTGTAAATCTCAAAGTGTTAAAAAAATTTGGTCGATAAGCGCTGGAGGACTTAGAGAAACAAACATCACAAAAGCAAGGCCTTGTTTCCATGGTTACACATCTTAACTGTCTGAAGGTAAAAGAAGGTTCTGAACAGCTTCCAGAACCAGAGGGAATAATTATCCAAACCTGCAGCCAAACCCGGACCGAAAACTTTACGAATGAAAGTCTGGAAATAGAAATCAAACATGGCGCCACCTTCTGGTCCAAACGCACAGAATCTGGAAATGTTCATAAAAAAGACGCACCAATCGCCAACACTTTGTGTTTGCAAACTTTATTTTGGTTAGGGGGGGAATGTTTGTGCAAGACATTTGAGTTCCTGAAGGTTAGGCAAAACTGGAAATATCACATTTTCACACAGTAGAGACAGAAAGCCCCTCCACCAGCGGTCAGAACATTTGGTTCTCACAACCCAAACAGCTGGATCAGAGCAATAAGAAACCTAGAGTGACTGCTGGGATCCTCTGGCCCCCTTCACCAGGATGTGCTTCAGTAGACGAGTCTTTGAGTGCAAACAGTCGTGTACCGAGCTCCCTCTGGACCTCGAGCAGAACCAGGAAACACAAAGCTCTGGTTCAGCGGTGGTTCTGGCAAACCTGACCAATTAAAACCCAGGAAATGATTCCTGATATGCACAAACCAGGTGAAGTAACGTCCGCAATTTCCACAATCCAAAAGCAACACAATAAATGTTTAGACAACAAATTGCATCCATTAGTTCCAATAAATCTGACACCCCCTTTCAAATGTAGCCCTGGGCATCCGCCAAAACGACCCATTCACTCTAGATTTTCTTATGCTCAGTTCACATCTTTGATTTTTACTTCACAAGATTCTCTGAAACCAACAGAACAAAGGCAGCAGCAGATCTTCTTTACGTCACCAGATTGTTTCTTATTACTGTTAGAAGACCAAGCTAGCTGCTAGATGTTAGCACAGACTGCTAGGATGGACTAGTAGCATCTAGCTGCCGCTCTTGTCCATATTAGTAGCTTGTCCATAGTAGCAGCTAACTGCTAACCACTAGTGGCTAGCTGCTTCTCTTGTCCATCGTAGTAGCTACTAGCCACTTTGCTTGTCCATACTAGTAGCAGCTAACCTCTTACCGCTAGTGGCTAGCTGCTTCTCTTGTGCATACTAGCAGCTACTAGCCGCTGTTTCTTTTGTCCACACTAGTACTAGTAGTTTGTCCATTCTAGTAGCAGCTAATCGCTAAATACTAGTGGCTAGCTGCTTCTCTTATCCACACTAGTAGCTATTAGCTGCTACTTGTCCATTTAAGTACTAGTAGCCGATCCATACTAGCAGTTAGCCGCTAGCTGCTGGCCGCTCAGAGAGAGAGGGACACCTGGTCACTTTGGTCGGTGAGTCAGCAGCAGTCGGTTGACGCCCCACAGTGTCGACGGGTCGTGGCACGCTTCCGGACTTCGGTCCGTCACACAGTATCAGTAGTTACAATAAGTAGCTTGGTCCCCCCCAGAAACACACACCCATTAGATTCACTTTGTGCACACCTGTGCAGGTACCCACACACACACACACTCACACACACACTTGTCCATACTAAGCCCAGTGGAGGCACTTCATATGAAACTGTAGAACCTGACTTCAACGGGCTGCACTGAGGCGGTTCAGAACCAGAGGCGGCTCGGTCCGACGGGTTAGTGTTTGGGCTCGTCTGATTGGCTGTTGGGGGGGAAAACCCAGACGTGAAACTTAATTCTGGTTAGTGTGGCGGGTTCAACGCCTCCGAGTGTCCGCTCACCCGACCGGAGCGGATTTCTCCCCTCCACTGGTGCAGCCCAAATCATGTTACCATTTATAGACACACACCGGATCAGTGTGCTGATTAAATTCAAAAGCAGCTTAAAGGGACAGGCACATCAAAAACGAAAGATAGGGAAGCAGAAATGAACTCATGTCAAGTATAAAGACCCTGAACCTGACTCCCGGTCGCTTCGCTCCTGCACCAGAAACACGAGGAATTAACAAAATATGAAATTATACGGGACATTTTCTGCAATTTTTTGATTAAATCTCCACAAAGTTTTTAACAACCAGCAGAAATATATGAACCAGCTGGACTGAAAAAAACAACTAAATCTCAAACATTTTTGGTCTAATTTGGAGCAAATATCTCCGTACATTTGAAGCTAACGAAAACTTTTCAGGAATATTGGAGCTTGTTTTACTTAAATAACTCTTAATTATTTATAAAAATTCGACGAAGTTTTAGAGTCAGGCTATGAGAAAAAAGTTAGAAAAACAAGGAAAAACGTTGTAGTGTTCTGAGAATTACATCAAAATTAAGAGATTCAAATTTACAACAGCACAAACAGTACAAGAATCAGAATTCGAGAACTCATTACGAGAAAAATAAGTCGTAATGCTAGGAGAATAAAGTCTTAAGACAAAAAGTTATAATATAAAGAGAAATTATAATACAAGAATAGTAATATTACTATAATAAAGTCCTATATGATACTAAAAGCTGAGAAAAAGTAATAATGAGATTAATTACATATTATTACCAGAATAAAATCATAAAACTCAAAACAATAAAGTTGAAATAATATGAAGGTAAACTGATGATATCTATACAGATTAAAGTTTTAATATTAGTAGAATCAAATAATTTAGAACTTGCACCAAGAAAATTAGGAAAACATTAGGAATGTTGAGCATCTTGTGAAGTTATACTTTGGTATCAGTTTTACAGATAAAAACTTCTAACCAATTACCAGCAGCAGGACTTTGGCAAACAGTAGTATTTGTATGTTTCTGGTAATTTTATGACTTTATTCTGGTGATTTTGTAGTAAAAAAAAAAACTCTTTCAATCTGTCCCAATAAATCACAGAAAATGTCTTGTTATAAGTAAAAAAAAATAAAAATCTGCCAGTGAATATTTTTAAATTGTTATTTAAGAATCACTGGCTTAAAACCAGCTCCTATATTTGTTGAAAAGTTATTAGTTTCAGTTCATCTGAAGACATTTGCAGTAGAAACTCGACTAAAAAACAGAGATATTTTGTTTTTGTTTACAGAGTGAATCCGGTGAAAGAGCGAACCGACCCAGATCCAAAACTCACCATCTGACTTTTTACGATAATAATTCAGCTTTCGTAATAATTCAGGCCTCCGAGTTCATCCAGGTGAAACCGCCTGAGTCACATTTGGCCCCTGAAGTGGAAACGGCTATGGCTTCAGGACAGAGAAGTACAAACATTTAGAAGGATTTCGGAATCCCAACCGAAACATTTAAAACGACTGCTACTGCGCCGCTCCAGATCTCTGTCCACTTTACTGAACGATAGAAAAACCCCCCAGATGTCAGAGGGACGGGAGTTTCACTGACGGCTCCATCTCGGGCAACGTCGTCCAATCAGAAACCAGAATCCGGCTTTTCGTTACCATGACGACGGCAGCGCACCGATCCCAAAGCTAACCGTCGTATTTAAGGCTTTAGTCGTTGTGCAGCATCACTCTGTAGGCATGGGCAGCGGCATCAGGGCTTTAACTAGGCCAGCTTCTGAAACTGCTAAAACTTTCTGCCAGTCAGTTTGCTTAAAGAAAGGTGACAACATTTCTTATCAGTTACAACAGAAAAATTAAAAAATTAATAGCTTCTGTCAAAATATCTAAAGTATTAGATATATCTAAATATATCTAAAGTATTCACGGGCCGAGAAAATAAAAATAAATTCCTTTTTTTTCATCAAAGATCCAAAACAGAATAAGGATTTTCCTGGATTAAGTCTAGTTTTTGAATTCTTCTGGCTTTGATTGAACAAATTTATTCTCAGGATTTGGATAATTTTCCTTCAAAACATTTTAATTAAATAAAAGCTGATTTAAGAAAATAAAGTCTGGATAGATGTGGTTCTACTTATTATAAAAAGATGGATACTTTGTGTTGTACTGAACATTGTTTTTATGATGTCGGTAATAATTTTACCCTGATTAAAAATAAAATTACCATCTGGATCAATTATTTCTGATGGACGAGTCAAATCTGTATTGATCTTGAATTGCAGTTGGGGGCCACAAATGGCCCAGGGCCACACTTTGGACACCCCTGACCTAAATCATCAGTCGACTGTGCAGCTAAGACTGTTGGTGTCAATACTCTTCCCATCCAAAGGAGGCGCCAAATAAGAAAAATGACGACTCAGAAAACCAACAATGTTTTTTAGAAATACAGCGAGAAAAGTTCTGCTGTTCACCCTAAAATTAACAAGGAACTGTTAATTTTGGTCAGAAGTGTTAGTTTTTTCCAGCTCATTGTCGCCCCCTATGAGGCTGGAGGAGAAACTGCATTTCTGAGTCAAACGCTGCGGTTGACCTGAGCTAAAATAGTCAGAACATGGACAGAATGAGGCTGAAATTCCTCAGTTTGGAGGAAGTTCTGATTGTGAAACTGGAAAACTAGCCAACAATTATCTAAACGTGTGAAATGCAGTTAGCAAGCTACGGCTAGCATGTCATCTAAGGAGATAGTGTGACTAATTAACCAGTTATCAAACTATAATTAGAAGGAAAATAACTAATATTTCACACAATATGCCTGTTTTTATAGAAATTATAAAACGTAGCACAGTGATTGTTTTATACCTCATTTCCTGAAACGCCCTCCTTAACATATCGGACCATAAAATGGCTTACTGAACCGCTTAGTAAAAATCCGGCATAAGACTTTTGTTTTAGTGTTAATAAAATTTAAAAATTTTAAAAATTTCATCAAGAAATCGTCTACTGAGCAGACTACGCATTTTTTTACGACAAGTCGAGAAATATCTGCAGTTGATTCAGGCTGTAAGAGACCAAAGGAAGGGAAAGAGCGTGAGATTTAGATCAGATAACAGGAAGGCGTTTCAGTTTTCAACTTTTGTCTGTAACTGAAATTTGTCGATTAGGAAACATTGGTAGCCTTTTGGAAATCTCAGAGCTGAAGTAAAGATTTAAATCTTCAGTTGAATGCCAACTGTGCTAATGGCTAATATGGAGCTAAGTGCTCTATAGCTATGATGCTAAAAGACCAAGATGCTAAAGACTAAGTAAGTGTTATCCTAACTTTAATCCAAATGCTCCTCCACACACAGTGTGACGTTCTCTCTTATAAATTAAACAACGCTGACGGCAGAAAAGCTAGTTAACTTCTTTTAAATAATCAGCAGGAAATCAATACGTCCCTATTTATTTATTTTTTCTTTTCCGTTTTAAATTAATGCACTAGATGAAGTTTACGGATTTTTGGGCGGATGTTTCTGAGAACCTGGAACCGGCCCACGCCCGCCCACTCCAAACGAACCCCAGGATCCACAGGAAGTGGGTTTGCTGCTCATCGCTAACAGAAATCAAACTGATTCACAGAGACGCATCAGGAAAGAGGTGAGGAGATACGCCGGAGAGGGGGGAGTCGCTATCACACGCCGTTCCGACAGGACGCCTTCGCTTCACATTAACCAGACTTAAATACGGCCTGACGGAGTTTCTGCTCCTTCTGCCAAACTTTTACATTTCTACATTTCAAGTAGGGCGCTCTACGGATCCACAACAACAAAAGAAGTACTACAAGAAAACCCAGCGAGGAGACGGGAAAGTTCAGAACCGCAGAGCCGAGCCTGCGGGGCGGAGATGAGAACCCGTGGTTCCAGGACTTCCTGAAGCTCGCCTCTGGGCGCTCGTAAGGCCACGAATGCTGAGAAAAGTCGTGAAACTGAGAAGTGCTGCGGCGGTCCAGAGCGGTGCGGCCGGCGACGCTCGAGCTCAGGAAGCTTCCACTGAGCAGCCGGCCAGCCTCGGCGAAGCGCGGCGGCGGTCCATCACACGAAGCCAAACCAAGAAACTCTGGAGCAGAGCTGGGCGATAAATCGATCACATCGATTAATCAAATTTTGGCTTTCTGAAGATTCAAAGTTCTGGACTGTTTTTTTCACAAATGCTCTCCTTGGGTTGGGGTGATGTCATAGCGGCCATCTTGTTTGACAAGCAGTTTTTTGTTTTTTTTTACAGCTTCTGTTAATTTGGACTTTAGGTTCAGGTGAACTCTATGGTGAAATATCAGAGCCAGGCTACGAGTGTTAAAGTCATAATATTCCAAAAGATAAAGTCATACGGCAATTAAAGTCTAAATAATACGAGAAAGACCACTTTATTTAAAAACTGAAGTGGTCATTTCATTAGGGGTGCACCGATAAATCAATTAGTCGACAAAATGGCCAAAATTTTCAAAGATCGGCCAAAGTGAAGGTCAAAGGTCTAAAAATCAGCCTCTGTCCTCCTCTGCTCTGCAGTGAGAGGTTTGGCTTTTAGCCCCGCCCACCATCTTATCCACGCCCACAATCTGCATCTCCAGCTAACAGTCTGGATGACATGCGGGGTCACCTAGACAGGTCACCTGGTCCTGGACAGGTC
>NW_015113056.1:248560-259179 GCF_001443285.1 Poecilia latipinna | reverse complement strand
TCCTGGACAGGTCACCTGGTCCTGGACAGGTCACCTGGTCCTGGACAGGTCACCTGGTCCTGGACAGGTCACCTGGTCCTGGACAGGTCACCTGGACCTGGACAGGTCACCTGGACCTGGACAGGTCACCAGTGTGTCGCAGGGCACTTAAGAAAATATTTTTGTATTTTCTTTTTTAGAGAAGAAAGCAATTTTTATCACCCAGCTCTGCTCAGCAGGTTGAAGTGCTGTAGGGAACAAACGGGCCGATGTGGAGTCTAATGGTAACCTTGGTGATGATGGCCGCCGCCGCCGCCCCGGTGCATCTTATGCATCATTTCCACGCTCTGCTCCTGCATGCCGGGGATCTGGAAATCCTCGCCGAGGAAATCCATGCTGTGCTGCAGCAGCTTGGGCTGGCCGGCGGAGCCGTCCTTCCCCGGCCGGTACTTGGCTCCCGGGATGCGCTCTGCGGCGGGGTGTCCGCCCTGAAAGCCCACCGGCAGGTCCTGAGGAATGTTCCCGTTGTTCCCGGCGGCGGCCGGGACGGCGCCCCACGCCGGCTGCAGGTAGTGGCCGTTCAGGTAGGAGCAGTTGGTGGCGGAGGAGGGGGGCAGCGTTTTGTCGGCGGCGTGCTTCAGCGGGAAGCCGAGCGCGGCGGCGGGCGGCTTGTGGCCGTAGCTCAGGCTGTGGGAGGGGAAGGCGCACTCGACCGCCGGATCCAGCCGTGGATTTTTGCAGGGGTGCGCTCCCTCCGGCGGCTGCTGCATGTGGGCCAGCTGGTGCTGCGCCCAAGAACGTTGCTGCTGCAGCTGCTGCTGCAGATGCTGCTGCTGCTTCTGCTGCAGCAGGTGCTGCTGCAGCTGCTTGTCGCTGTCCGGGTGAAAAGCAGCCATGTTGTTGTTGCTGCCGGCCGCAGCGGGAGCCGGAGCGGCCGGCTTGTCCATCAGCAGGCAGCTGGAGACGCCACCGGCCCCCGAGGCATGCTGGGAAACCCTGGAGCTGGCGCTGATGAGCTGGTTGCGGCTGATGGGGCTGGGGTTGGCGATCTGGCCCTCGCAGACGGACGTGGCGCCCATGCCGGCGCGCGCCTGGCACAGCTGGTTGATCTGCAGCACAATGCTGCTCAGGTCGCCGGGCCGCGCCTGCTGCAGGCTGGCCGCCATGGACAGTGGGATGGTGGAGGTAGATACCGTCACGTTGGGCGGGGCGTCAGCGTCCGGCAGCTTGCGGGCGCCGTACGGCGGCGGCGGCAGGGCGGGGGGGCCCGGCGGCGCCGCCTGCATGGCCGCGCTGTCCGGGACGTGACGCAGCTCCTGAGTCGCTCCCAAAGCCTGCGCTGGAGCCGCCTGATGCTTCAGAGTCTGCATGTGAGAAAGGTGCTGCTGCGGCATGGCGGCGGCGCAGGGCGCCACGTCCTGAGGGGGCAGCTGTCGCTGCACGGCGGGCGGATGCGTCAGCCTCTGCGGCTGCTGCAGGGCCTGAGAGTGAGCCACGCTCCTCTGGTGATGCTGCAGCGCCATCGGGTGTGCCAGGCTCTGCTGCGGATGCCCCGCCCCCTGCTTCTGAGAGGCCAGGTGCGGGAGGTTTAAAGTGCTGGGCGCGGCGTACGGGCCGCTCTGAGGGTTCATGGCGGCTTTCAGCTGCAGCCGCGTGCGACAGCCGTCCGGCTGCTTGACGAGGCCCCGGAGAGGCGCGCGGAGGACGGCCAGGAGCCCGGCGCCGGCGGCCAGCTGCGGAGGGTACGGGCTGTGGCGCTGCGCAGACGACGAAGTGTCCAGGCCGTTGACGGTGCGGCGGACGTGCTTCTTCTGAGGAACCTTGATGCTGTTTGGGAAGATCTGGATGCTCAAAGGTTTGTTGGCGACTTTCTTAGCATAGGCGTCCAACTCTGCAGGCGTCGGATGGGTGACAGATCTCATCTTCTGTGTGGTTTCCCCTGAAATGTTCAGTCAGTCGGCATTAAAACAGCATTTAGACACGAGGCAGGAAATCTGCATTTACCTTTAACATTCGATAGATTGAGTACGTCTCTTATTAGTCATTTTATTGTGTTTACTGTTGATCTTAATATTTCATTTTAACCAAAGATCCTTCTAGGGATGAGTGTTGTGAATTAGCTAATGCTAAAGATGTGATGCATGTTATTGTTTACATCCAGAAATTTCACACATGCGCACAACACTGGAGGGAAACAAGACGAGTCCTTCACATGCCGCCCACAGCCGTGAGAGAAATATGTCTGCAAAAACAATTTTCCTAAAATCTGATGGTGAAACATGCTTACATTTCTGAAGTCCAGTGTTCATCTGCGTGCGGTGAAGAAGTCGGATGGCGGAGTCACCTGACGCCGGCAGGCAAGCCAGCATGTCACTGCTCCTCTACTGCAGCGCCGGACGTGTCCCTCTCATCATCCTGGAGACAAGCAGAGCCGCCGCTGGACGTTAGAATATAGAGTCAATAAAACACATGATTATGTCAATTTGGAACCAAGTTAACGCAAGTATGTGAAATTATTGCCGCATTATTTGTCACAGAATGTTTAGGGTTCAAAGTTTTCTCAAAGCTCCACTTCTGTCAGAGTTTGTAATGATTTTAAACTGAGTTTTTGTTTGGATAAAATGCATAAAAACGTATTTGTTTTACCAGATGTCTGACTGTGTATGGACACAACCCTCCAACACGGCTGAATCAAATGAATGATTCAAAATTCAACAACCTCATTCATCTCTGTCACACCAGAAATTCATGTAGGAAACGCTTCTATCAGATGCCTGTTTGTAAACCGTTTAACTCCCCAAGCCGTACTTCTCCAGTTTTTCTGTCACAAACTTTAACATTTAACCTGAGATGGAATGAGTGAGTGAGTGACTCCTGCTGGAAAGGTTAGCGGATGTTTTAAACACTTCCCACTTGTGAATAATCTCTCTCAGCAGAATGGTGAACTTGTTCCTTGGCGTTGCATTAACTCAGGCTTCAGAGCAGGACAGGCTGGGAAGCTCAGTCATCAGGGAGCAGCTCGAGTATCTGATCGATAAACGACTAGAAATCAGATTTAAATCATATCTGAACCTTTAAAAACAGTTTTATTATGATCTGGTGTACACTTAAAGAGGTGACCATGTGACAGGTGCTCATAAAACTCATGAGTCATGTTGCAGAGCTGCATGTTTGAAATGCATCACAGGACTTCCTAAACGAAGCCAAATCAGACCAACAGTCACTGCAGGCCGATTCACAGCACAGTAAACAGTTCCAGAAAGCAGATCAATAACAGAATCATAATTAGCTCCAGTTCACTGGAAGAGCATATTAATGCAGACATTTATCATCCACTGACAGGCTGATTCATCACTGATTCACTTCCAGATTCACGACTCACTGAAAACTCCTGGATTTCTCTAGAAAACTACGTGGAGAAAAGAGCTTAATTTGCTGTTGCACCACTAAAGACACACCGAGGACAAATTCAGACAATAATTCAGGCTCGTAATGAGACATTTAGAGCAGAAGCCTCATTTTGTTCTCTATTTAAGACTTTTTTAGAGCAGGGCCTGGTCACACATTCAGCACAGAAACGTTAGCTCTGTAGTGTTTATCTCCTAGCTAACATTAGCACCGATCCATTATAAACAGCCCGAATCCGGCTACTGACCACGGACAGCGGGATCAGCGGGGCCTCGGTGCTCCTCTGGCCGGATTTAAATCTCGTCGATGGGGACTTTATCTCGAGTCAAACCCAATAAATAAGGAGCTTCTTTGTGCTTGTTGTGACCAGGCCAGCTGCTCTGAAAACTTTAGCATTTTAGCACCATTAGCCAGAGGAGACGCGTTAAACGCAACGATACTCACTCCTCACGAAATTATGAGTAAAGCCGCTTCATTTTGTTGAAATTCAACAATAATAAATTAAAAATGAAGACACCATCCTCCGGCTGCCCGCTTCTCCGAGCTGCTGTCTGGCTACGGCAGCAACATCTGTTCCTCTGCTCCTTCTCCGGGCTCAGCGGCGCTGCGCAACCGGCTCAGCGGCTCTCTACCGCCCCCTGCTGGGCGGGAGAGGAGGGACAAAAACATTTTCTGTATCTGAACTAAACAGAAAATATCTTATTTACTAGTGTCTTAAACTATTAGAATATATATTCAACAAGAGGTGCGTAGGGTACCCAAAAATTGTACTCAAGTAAGAGTAGCAATACTTCAACATATTGTTACTCAAGTAAAAGTTAAATGTAGTAAGAAATTACTCAAGCGAGAATAAAAAAGTATTTGATAAAAAGTCTATTCAAGTACAGAGTAACTGAACAAATTATCATTCATTTTATATTTAAAAATTACATCATCAGATGGACCAAAATATAAAGTTAAATGGAAATTTTGGTACTTTAAGGACCAAAATGACAATAATTTATATAAGTAACAAAAACAGCTCTTTAAAGGTTGCAGAGATCAAAGGAGAAACATTTGACTTGTTTGCATAACTATTAAGAACCTGAAAGCTCAAATAATACCTGAACTTTGACCAGAATCCCAGAGGAGTTGAAAAGGAGAATTCTTCCATCCATCATAAATGAGGATCTTATCCCAGACTCCAACATCTCTTTGCCCGGTTTCCTAACCAAACGGCCAGACAGATTTAAAGAGGAGCAGCAGAAGCAAATGAGGTGGATTAGCAGCGCTAGCTTATAACTGACATTGTTGTCTAGGACATCTTACCTTGGAATATCATCTCTGCTGAATGAATATTGAGATGTTCATACAGCAACTCTTCATTCAGAGGCCTCTTCTGATTCCCTGGAAGACTGATTGCTACTGGAGATCCTTCCTG
The DNA here is from genome assembly GCF_001443285.1 of Poecilia latipinna. Taxonomy (NCBI): domain Eukaryota; kingdom Metazoa; phylum Chordata; class Actinopteri; order Cyprinodontiformes; family Poeciliidae; genus Poecilia; species Poecilia latipinna. Next base: position 254,372 of record NW_015113056.1, on the reverse strand, counting down.
ACCACGACTGAATATACCTGGATGATATAGTTTACATTTATCTTTCCTTTGGAATAAATGAAGTATTTTTCCAATTTAATTAATGAAATTAAACATTTTCAATTGCTTGAAATTTGTTTTAGAGTTTAATAATTTGGCCAGTTTTCTTTGTAAAAGTGCCAAGAACAATTTTCATTTTTTATTCAGACAAACTCGGGCCGGGCCCGACTTTACTTACAACAGTTCCCAATGTGGCAAAACAATAACAACCATGAAAATCAAAATAGTTACAGCAGTCAGATTTATTCCAATGGCGGTTAAGAGTGAGCACATACAGATGAATGACATGCAAATAACAAAAACATTTTGGAGCTCATGGCTTCTTCAGAGACACAGTGCACATCAGTTTTCTACACCAGCTGCCGCTGTCGATTTTTCTGCCTGAGTCGAGTCTGGATTGGCGTTTAGGTCCCAAACGGACAGATTCTGTACAGCAGAGCGGAGCTAAAGCGAAACATGATGACGTTAGCATGGCATGAACAACAGTACCAGGAGGTAAAAGACTGATATTTCATAACAGTCAAATAAATCAGCTGAGATGTGAACAGTCAAACAAAGTGCTTTTCTCTAAAACAAACTAATAAACATGGCTTTGCATCTGCAGGAAACTGTGGCATGAGATTTAAACCGACACATTATGTTTTTATATTCAAATCTTCCAACATTTCTCCTCCAGAAGCAACTCAAAGACATTAGGAGCTTTTCCTCACTAAATGTTCTTTAGTTTGCATCATTTCCCATTAAAACCGCAGCTAACCACTACAAGCTGTGTTTACATATAAAGAGGATTTTATTTTCTACCCGTTTATTTTCCTGCAAAATGTTTGATATCAATAAAGTTTTCAGAGGGAAAAAAGAAAAATAATTTCAATTGGTAACCAAAACAACCGTTTTAGATTACAAGCACCTTTGTTACAAAAAGAAAATGACCTATTAAAGCATTTAGTCAATAAAACTGACAACTAAAATCACTTTTAGACAAAACTAAAATATATTATGTATATATTTATATATCTGATTATCTACAGAACACAGGTGTCTCCCATGAGAGAGGTATATAAACAAACAAAAATCCCTGGAACAGACCGATCACAGGAGCTTATTCTTATCAAAAAGACGAGGGAACAAAGAGCAAATTAAATATGTCACATTAAAAAGTTTGATGCATATAATGCGGATCGGAATCAGCAGGTCGTCTACCATCAGCTCACCTTTTTTAAATAACACACATACAGCCCCAAACACCTGAATAAATAAGTACGGATAGCAAAATATTCCCACGTTTCAAGACGATGAGCAGTGCATGCAGATGTTCTGGTCCTGCGTGAAGTAAGGCACCAGAGGTTTCCAGAATCCTCCCGGTACGCAGAGGAGCCGCGGAGAACAACGCGCTTCCACATGTTCAAGGCAGTCAGTGGGTGCATCCGGGTCGGGCCGGGCCGGGCCGGGCCGCACTCAGGCCTCAGCAGACGCCATCTTCTGCAGCAACGGGATCTGGACAGAGAGGGAGTGAATAATAACTGTGGAAACAGATCAGCTGCAAAACAACAACTACAGGTTGAAATGCAAAAATATTCACACCGCAGTTTATAAGTATGTTTTCTTTTGTTGTAACTTTTTAGATTACTGCTTAGAGTGGGTGTGCTTGTTTTTATTAGTTAAATATTGGTTAGGTAGCTAGTTAGTTAGTGAGATAGTTTGCTATTTGGTAACTAGATAACTACATAGTTATCTAGTTAACTAGTTAGCTGCTTAGTTAGCTCGTTGGTTAACTAGATTGTTAGTGAGCTAGTCAGTTACTTTGCCTTTTGGTATCCTGGTTAGATAGCTAGCTAACTAGCTAGATGACCTAGCTAGCAGTTCAGTTAGCTTGTTATTAGTTTGTTAGTTTGGTTCCCTATCAGCCATAACAATGGCTGCTCTTCCTAGAGTTAACTGTAGTTTATTCCCATTAATTTCTGTTTTTATTTATTTAAGTAAACAAAAAAGTTTTCTCAGTTTCGGTTTTGTTATTTCGTTTGTTTTAGTTAACCATAATAACCTCAATCCAACCACAAACTGCTACACATTTTATGGGGATTTGTGTGAAAGTTGGATTCAGACTTCGATGTCTGAGGTTTAGCATTGGCCGATACGATCCGACTCAGAAAACTTCCACTAAAGGACGTTTATCAAAGTGATTGGATAGAAACCTTTGTCAGGTCCACTCCGGTGAGCGCGTTGACGCACACGGGGAGCTCGGCCAGCAGGCGGGTCACTTCGCCCGTCACGCGGCTGCCCTCGCCGCTGAGGATGACGATCTCGTTGGTTTTGGCTAAAGGCGCCGCCACCTTAGCGGTGATCTGCAATCAGACAGTTAAATCAGTGAAAGTCATTAAACTATTAGGAATAATAAATGTTCATTACATTCAAACAGCATGTTTTCCCCGCCTACCTTGGGCAGAGCTTCCAGGACCAGCGCCGTCTTGGCCGCCTCTCCGTACTGCTGGTAGGCTTCGGCCTTCATCCTCATCTTCTCCGCCTCGGCTTTCCCCACGGCGCCGATGGACGACGCCTCGGCCTCTCCGATCTGCTTGATCTTCTCCGCCTCGGCCTGGGCGATCAGCACCGTCTTCGTCCTGACGCAAACACACACACACACACGTCCTAAAACACACCAGGACCTGGAGCAGGGCATGCGGAGGCGGTCTGACTGACTTCTGCCCCTCGGCCAGCTGCTGCATGCTGTAGGCCTGCGCCTCCGCCGGCCGCTTCACCGTGGCGATGAGCTCCTTCTCCATCCGGTCGATCTCCTTCTCCTCGATGGTGATCTCTTTCTTCCGCTGCACCACCTGGATCTCGATTTCCTCCAGCCGGATCTTCTGTTGCTCCTTGGCGGCCTGGAGCTCGTAGGCCAGCTGGGACTCGGCTTTCTGGACAAACATCGACACGAGACGAGAGTCAGGAAAATTCAAGAACTTTTCAGGCAGTTTCAAGGTAAGTTTCAAACTCTGAACACTGGAGAAAAAAACAATACAAATGAACAAAAACGACAGTTTAATATGTAATTTATTACTGTTAGTCTTATATTACTCTAGAAAGCTAACATAAAAGAAAATCTGATGTTTTTAAGTTTCTCTCTTACCTTATACACCCGACTGGTCTGAGAACAAAACACTCATTTAACAAATATCCTCTAATTTCAATAATTCCATATAATGACGAATAATCAGTCATTGAGCTTTTAGGAATAATTCATATCGATTAATTTAACAACATAAATTGTTTTAAGGTAAATTAACTTCCTGCTCAAATTAAAAATTATTCTCACCAAGTTTCCTGGTTTTCAAAAATAATTTTGCTGATTCCAACTGATGTAAAAGAAGAAAAGTTTAGTCTGAATTAACTTCAGATGGTGTCTCTTTGTTAGATGAATTAAAATATCTGGCTTCAACTGTAAGTAACATTTTCTAAATTTAGGCTTTTAATTAAGCATTAAATTTAACTTTTTCACAAAACTACTCAGTTTCAATATCAATAACTTCCCAAACCTTGAAAACATCTGATTGAAATTTAAGGATTTCAAGCACCTGAGTTAGGCAGACTGAGAAAAAAACATAAAATCTTACCAAGTATTTTTATTACTCATGCAAGAACAAAACACTAATTTAACACAAAATGTCGCAATTTCTGTAACTTTGATTAATGTATGAAAGATAAGCCAACCTTCCTGTCAGTTAAACGGATCAATAATTGAATCCCAGAGTGAGCGACCGAAATGAGCCATTTCACTTTTTCTCCGTTTTCTAGTTTTCAGTTTTCATTATCTGTACGCCAGAATCAATTTATAAGTATTTAAACATCTAAAAACACGATTTGCTCAAATTATCTGAAGGAAACGGTACATGGAGCTTTTGCAGAAAATATGTTTTCTACGTATTTGTTGAAACTGTCACCACGTCTTCTGTGAAACTGTGAGAAAAAAAATCAAACATGACTCATCTGGCTTCTTTTAGTGCTGCCTAGAAACAACCAATCAGAGGCAGGAGGCGGGTCTTAGTGCTGACAATCATGTCTGTGTGCTTGCTCTCTGCTACGCCGCAGCTTCTCCCCTTCAGTTAGTTGTTTCTCCCCCATTACCCTGTTTAGTAGCGCATTCACAAGGTTGACTGACAGCTCTAAGACCCGCCTCCTGGTTCTGATTGGTTGCTTTTGGTCTGGAGATTATCTGTCTCATAACAAACTGTTGAGCTTGAACAAATATGAGAAAAACATTTTTTATGACAGACACAGGAAATGATCCCTGTCAGAGGTTTTTCTGTCAGCTGAAGGAAAAGCTGCGGTTCAGGATCAGAAAGTCGTGTTTTTATGAAACATGAGCTGTAAGGAATCGCCACCCAGGTGTTGGAAACCTCCAGGTCTCACCTTGGTGTTGACTTCCTGGTTGAACGCAGCTTTCTGCAGCTCCAGCTCTCGCTTGGAGTCGGCCATTTTGGTGTCGGCCAGAAACTTCACGTCCATCATCTCCTTCTTGCATTCGGCCTCCTGGAGTCAGATGACAGCGGAGAGCGGGTTCAGTCAGAGCAACGGCAGCCATGACACGTCTGGAGCAGAACCTGCCCGGTTACCCGTATCCCAGCATCCCGCTCTGCTTCGGCCACGCCGATGTCGGCGTCCCGCTGCACGGCGGCGATCTGCGTCTTCCCCAACGAGCTCAGGTAGTCCAGCTTATCGTAAACATCCTGGGATGAGAGAAGCAATCAGAAAACCTATTTATTCTCCTTTATTTACTGATAAACTGATGTTTTTGTTTTTGAAGATCTTTGGGAAAAATCTAAGCTTGTTTTTTCACCAACGCATTTCCTGGGTTTAGTTTAGAGCAAATAATCCCTTAATATTCATTAAATAGTACTAGTTCTACTGGCAGATTATTTCACTAACAAGACATTTTTCCATATTGTAAGTGGAATAATCTGCAGTGGAAATAACTTTTTTCCAGCAATATTAAGGAATTACTGACTTAAAACAAGATCCTGTAAGTTCACATTGTCTTCTTTAACATGGACAAAGACATTTTCATAGGAAACTAAAACTAAAATACTTTGTAAGATTTTGAGTTTTTGCAGTGTACTGATTGAATAGCGAATAAAAATGAGGACAGAATCGTTCTAAAAGTCCATATTTCTTTACATATTTTGTTGCACTGCCCTAAAAGACCAAAAAATAAAATATTTCTAAACATTAAAATATTTCTGACTTATTTTTTACTTATCAGTTTTATGTGTATTTATCTGAAGCTTAGAAATCCTTTTAATGATTTTTCTTTTGTTTTTTTAATGTTTTCTGTTATTCTTTAGGCTGTAACCACATTCACTAAAAATTAAATTCATTTAAGGGGGAACAGGCCGGAAGCGGGAAGCGGTCTGTTTTTCCTTAAATGAATTCAGTTTTTAGTAAATGTGGTTACAGCCTAAAGAATAACAGAAAACATGTAAATAAAACAGAAAACAGGATGGGGAGCAGCACAGCACCAACACTGGATGGGCAGAGGATTAACTGGTAAAACCTCATTTAAATGGTTTAAAAACAAACACTGAACATCACAGATTTGGTGTTAGATGAGAGTTTTAAATCGGGCCTGGATCTGGTTTAAAACTGGTTCTGGATCTGGTGTAAAACTGGTTCTGGATCTGGTGTAAAACTGGTTCTGGATCTGGTTTAAAACTGGTTCTGGATCTGGTGTAAGACTGGTTCTGGATCTGGTGTAAAACTGGTTCTGGATCTGGTGTAAAAC
>NW_015113056.1:243756-244274 GCF_001443285.1 Poecilia latipinna | reverse complement strand
TGGTTCTGGATCTGGTGTAAGTCTGGTTCTGGATTTGGTGTAAAACTGGTTCTGGTGTAAAACTGGTTCTGGATCTGGTGTAAAACTGGTTCTGGTGTAAAACTGGTTCTGGATCTGGTTTAAAACTGGTTCTGGATCTGGTTTAAAACTGGTTCTGGATCTGGTGTAAAACTGGTTCTGGTGTAAAACTGGTTCTGGATCTGGTGTAAAACTGGTTCTGGATCTGGTTTAAAACTGGTTATGAATCTGGTTTAAAACTGCTTCTGGTTCTGGTGTAAAACTGGTTCTGGTGTAAAACTGGTTATGGATCTGGTGTAAAACTGCTTCTGGTTCTGGTGTAAAACTGGTTCTGGTGTAAAACTGGTTCTGGTGTAAAACTGGTTATGGATCTGGTTTAAAACTGGTTCTGGATCTGGTGTAAAACTGGTTCTGGATCTGGTGTAAAACTGGTTCTGGTGTATTTAAATGGCAAAGGAAATGGGGCATGTTTGTGCGTGTCAGTGTAAAGATCTGTCTCT
>NW_015113056.1:233802-239981 GCF_001443285.1 Poecilia latipinna | reverse complement strand
GGTGTAAAACTGGTTCTGGATCTGGTGTAAAACTGGTTCTGGTGTAAAACTGGTTCTGGATCTGGTGTAAAACTGGTTCTGGTGTAAAACTGGTTCTGGATCCGGTGTAAAACTTGATCTGGTTTAAAACTGGTTCTGGATCTGGTGTAAAACTGGTTCTGGATCTGGTGTAAAACTGGTTCTGGATCTGGTTTAAAACTGGTTCTGGATCCGGTTTAAAACTGGATCTGGTGTAAAACTGGTTCTGGATCCGTCAAACAAACTACAACTCCTTGTTTCTTCCCCTTTGCTCCAATCATACAAACTGTGCTTTAAGGAATGATTTTTATTCTTCAGGGCTGATTTTAATCAGATGAAACATTAGTTTCCTCCTCCAACCTTGATGGTGAAGCTGAGGATCTCGATGCCCATCCGGCCCACGTCAGGAGCCGCGACGTCTCGCACCAGTTTGGCGAACTGGTCCCGGTCCTGGTAGATCTGCTCCACCGTCAACGTCCCTGCAGGACAAAAACGGCAAAATCACCTTTCAGTTTTTATGTAAAAAACATTTTTAAAAAATCACTGAACTACTCACCACTTCAGTTTTTCAGGAACGTTGTTTATTCTATAACGTCCAGGAGTTTATTTCAGAAAACATTAACAAAAATAAGTTTTATTTAATAGCGGTAAGAAGCTAAAAAGTATGCAGCTCTGGAACGTAATGCTGACTGATAAATGTCAGATGAAACTATATTTCAGTAAACTGAAATTCCTGTTCATGAATTTAACATCTTACAATAAAATTAATTATGTGTTTAACCTGAAAACTGCCATGTTGTCTTCATTTCTTTGTTTTTTATTAACATTAAGGAATTACTGACTAAAACCAAACTCCTGTTTCCTCATGAAAAGTTACTTGGGAGTTAGTTTTATTGTGCACAAAGATATTTGCAATAGAAAGTAGAAAAAAACATTTGGCAAGATTTTGCGTTTCTGCAGTGAAACCCAAGTATTCTGATCAACTTTCACCTGAAATGAACTGGACGAATTATTGCAATGGGGGTGGGGGCACACAAAATCACTCTAACGGCCACCAGTGGCCCCCGGGCCACACTTTGGACACCCTGGTCCAGATGAAGATGAATTACACGATGCTATGGGTGAACAATATGCATCGGCAGTGACCGGACCTAAGATGGAGCGCAGGTGTCCCTCCAGCGTCTGCAGCAGCACAGCCTTGACGTCTCTGATGGATTTGCCCAGGAACTGCTCACAGGCCACCGCCAGCAGGTCGTGGTCCGTCATGACCTTCACCTGAGGGAGAACCAGGAAGTCATGGCGACCACCTGACTAAAACTACACCATGCTGCTAACACCGCCGCTTCACCAAACGCAGCAAAAAATCACACAAAACTCTGAGGTTTTTCACGACTGCTCTTCTGAAAATATCACAGAAAAAGATGTTAGAAACGTTTTTAAAGGTTAAACAATTCATCAAATTAATAATGAATCAATCAAGTTTATTTGTAATCTTATCTCAGCAACAAGGCAGTTCAAAGTGCTTTTTATGATGAGTCAATTATTGAAATAATGATAATAAAACAAAATTTAATAATAATACATTTTCATTATAAAAAAATAAAATCTACACTGCAAAATCTCACAAAGTATTTCTTGTCAAGTTTCAAGAGGAAATGTCTCTTAAATAAAATTTGAAATAAGGAAAAACTAACTTACAAATAAAATTCAAGCAAGAAATGGGAATTTGTTTAAAGTCAGTAATTCCTTAATATTGATGAAAAAGTTTTATTTCCACTGGCAGATTATTTCACTTAATACTTAGGAAAAACATCTTTTCATAAGTGAAGGAATCTCCCATTTAAACCAGAACTTCATCCTCAGTTTTAAGGAATTACTGACTTGGCTCCAATATTTTGCTGAAAAGCCACTTCAAGGGAATTTTTGCCGTTTTTCAAGTTTTCTAAGATATTTACATTAGAAACCTGACAAAAAATACTCGATAAGATTTAGATTTTTTGCAATTTTACCACAAAATCTTATCAAGTATTTTCAGCAAGATACAGGAGCTTATTTCAAGTCAATAATTATTTAATATGATGAAGAATTTATATTTATAAGTGAAAAGATCTGCCAGTAAAATAAGACATTTTCCCATATTATGAGTTAAAATTAGTTCACTTACAACAAGGTGAAATAATCAGCAAGTTGAACAAATACTTTTTCATCAACATTAACAAACGCCTCCGTGTGGCTGAACAGTTACATGTAAGTTAGTTTCGTCTTATTTCAAATACACTAAACGATTTGCACTAGAAACGAGACAAAAATACTTCGTAAGATTTTGTGTTTTTGCAGAGAAACAAATTGAGTTTAACCAAAGATTTAAATAAATTAAATCAATGTAGAAAAACTCTTCATAAATTCAGAGATTCCATATTTAAGGAGAACAGAATAAGGAATAAAGTCTGGAGAATGAAACGTGTAGACACATCCAGCGGTGGGCGATGCCAACAGGAAGTCCGGAGGTTACCTGGGCGACACCTGTCACCGTGATGGCCACGCCCTCTGCCGTCTCCACGTCTTCGCACCGCGGCTGCAGAGTCATGATCTCCAGACTCAACCTGAACAGACAGACGACAAAAACTCTTAACTCGTCAGCAACCATCAGAAAAGTTTCCACTTTCTGCACGATTCACCAAATGGAAGAAAACTTCAAACAATTCCAGTCAGGAACAGAAAACTTCAAACTTTTCTTTTCCTGCTCGCTTCATGCAAATAAATCTGCAAACACAGCCGCACACAAAAGATGAAGAATCCGCCTGAGTTTCTACTGGTTTGGGTAGAAACCAGTAGAATCAAACAATGTGCAGACAGAACTTCAGAGTTAGAAAAATATAAAAATTATGGAGAGTCATGTGTTCGAAATGTGATGTCTGTTACTGGTTTCTCAATTGTGTTTTTATCATGTAAAGCATCTTGAACTGGTGTGTTGCTGAAATATGTTATACAAATAAACCTAACTGACTGATTGGTTGGTTGATTGATTTAAATATTTGATGGAATATTGGTGCAATTATTCCACAAAAAATATGAGAAATTGTTAAAACCTGCATTGTCTATTATCTTTATTGATTAAAAACACATTTGTTGATTCTTTACCATTTTAACCAAAGAGTCGCTGTTGAAGGTCCAGTTAGTGAATCGAATGATAAATTAAAACTATCGCAATAATTTCCATAATTCATCATTTTTCACATTGGATGATAAAAGTTTTCAATTTGGTGCTTTGGTCTCAATTGGCCTTTTTTTTAAAGGATAATTTTGTGTACAGAGACTTTATAATTAATTTTATTTGTTGTTTCTGTTGTTTTGTTTACTTTTTTTAAAATCATTTTTGCAGGGTGAAAACTAGTTTACATCTGAGACGGTTTATGGGTTTCTACTTCCTGTTTCGAGCCTGCAGATAATGGAATAATGGAGTCAGTCATTCTGATGAAGATCACCGCAAAGACAGCTCCTTTCAGCCAGGCCGTCTCTAAAATGAACCACAACAGAACCGGGCCTTCGCTGCTTCACAAATACTTTTACCTTTGAGAATTAGTGACGAGCCACCAAGCCCACGCCCAGCCTCCGATGATGTAGCTCTTCGTATCGGACCCGCAGCAGCCGCCTGCATGGGAAACATTTAGACACGATGAAACTGACGGAAAAACAAAAACCAGCACATCATCGTCTCAACTTTTCACTGCTAAAGATCAGGGAATGAAATACAACATTTATGAAAAAACACCAAACGCTGAATGAAAAACTTAAAAACTAGCTTCCATTAGGGCTGCACCGATGGCAGTTATCGATTTATGCTGAAAACTCGACAAGTTGGGAAAAGTGAGGTGATTCCTCTCCCACCATGGAGTGTCTGATTTTCAGACCTTTGTACCTCTAAGGAAGATCAGTCTCTCATGCAACTGTCACCCAAATACGATCTCCAATATTAGAAAACAGGGTAAATTTTTTGTGCACTTCTTGCTTCTATGATTTTAAAATGCTGCAAATTTTTCAAATTTTATCCTAAAAACCTATACTTTGTTCAATTTGATTGTTTTTCTCCTTCTAAAATGAATCACTGCTTCTTTTTGATTTATGCAACAGCTTACAAATATACTGCTCAAAAAAATAAAAGGAACATTTCACTTTAATTTTGTGTGTGGCTCCAAATCCAGGCCTCCATTGGTTAATAAATTTGATTTCCATTGATGATTTTTGTGTGATTTTGTTGTCAGCACATTCAACTTTGTACAGAACAAAGTATTCAATGAGAATATTTCATTCATTCAGATCTAGGATGTGTTATTTGAGTGTTCCCTTTATTTTTTTGAGCAGTATATATTTATTAAATTTTAAAATGATAATACTGTAACAAAATGCTTACATGCAGTCAGACTGAATAAATCAGAATCTGTTGAGGTTCCCACTTTTCTGATGTAATATTATAGTCTTAACAGTCGTGTTTAAATTATTTTTTCTATTTTATTTATTATTTTTTGGTCGTAAACGGAAATCTTCATAATTTACAGAAATAAAGGCTTGGAAACATTAGTCTCAGCGAAATAAATAAATATTTCAATAGTAATCAGATTTATTAAATACCATTGTATATCCGAGTGTTATTAAATATAAATAAAATGTATTACTAGAGTAATTTCAGCCATTATTTACCGAGACTCGAGTCCAAATGGGTCAGAAAGCTTATTTAGTCACGTGACTCATTAACGGTAAGCTACCATGGAGAGCTCACTTTAGCATTCAGATTACAAAAGCTAACACAGCGGTAATTAATGCTTAACTTCAGGCTAACAAACAGACAAAATGATCCATAAACAGCGAAATAAACGTTTCTTTGCTTACCAGTTTGCAGCTGTAATCCAGGAGCTCTATAATAATCGTTATTTGTTGTTTTTTCCGTGACAGCTAGCATGCTGCTTTAGCACAACAAGAGGCAGGCAAACCTACCTGAGACCACCAGCGCTTCGTTTGGCCCCACAGTTAGACAGTTCCCCATGTTGAGAGAAGAGCTCAAGCACAAACAGACAGCACAAATTAAAGATATGTCCTTCAATGAAGTGGTGAATTTAAGATGTGTTTATTTTCCGACCAGAAATGGATCAGATAGCGGACATTCACACCCAGCAGCAGCACAAGCAGAGCCCCACCCAGATGTGACGCCTGGTCAATTTAATTAAAGCTCCGGAGAAGACTGACAGAATAAAGTTTAGATAAAGCCCTAAAACAAAAACCGCATGTAGATTATGTTTCTGTTAGCCAGCGGACAGAGATTTGCCTTCCTTCATCGATGAAAATAAACTATGAAATACAGAAAAAGATAAAAGTAAGAATCATTCGCTGTGTAATTTATACTTCAGCTCTTTTGAAACTAATTATTCCCATGCATTAAAATATATTATTAGAATATAAAATTCAATATAAATATATAATTCAGACTTTAATCTCAAACCTGTGTTTATACAGATACTTAAAACGACCAGTTTCTCTGATTTTAGTCTTCACACCATTTGAATGTCATGATTTTATATTTTATTTAATTAGCTGATTTCTGTGGACAACAGGCATGTTTTTAAGCGACTGTTATTTGTTTTTATTTTATTTTACTAAAGATGTCGTAAATATGCTGAGTTTCCTTTGATAGAAAAGAGGAATGGTTAAATTATTTCAGTAAACTGGAAGCAGCTTTGCCGATGGTATGAATGATCCCAGGTCGCTGTTTTTTGGGGTCCGTTATGGTTTGTGCTTTGAACTTATTGGCACCGCTAACAGAAGAACAAAAAAAGTCTCTACTTCAGAAATTATCGTTTTGAACAAAGTCACGGGTGCTAAACTTACATTTGGATTTTACACTTAGGACTATGTGGGGGACCAGTTGCTGGGGCCTTTAAATCAAGGAACCCCCCCCTCCATTAAAATACGACTCTGTTCTCTTTCCTATGAATATTTTTGTTTGGTTTTGTTTTGATATTGAAAAGCACTGTTTCATTGTCCATGTTTAGCTGAATGTTCACAGATATGTTGGTAGCTATTCTGGCTGAGAGTGAGGTGAGTTTGGAAAAGGGATCAGTTTTTGACAGGCGCTTGGGGCAGCCTCGGGCCCGAAGGGTCCTGAGCAT